>NC_044189.1:19574476-19604476 GCF_900880675.1 Sparus aurata
GAGGAGACGGACCCGGTGTCTCGCCTCCCTCAGAGGAGACGGACCCGGTGTCTCGCCTCCATCTGAGGAGACGGACCCGGTGTCTCGCCTCCATCTGAGGAGACGGACCCGGTGTCTCGCCTCCCTCTGAGGAGACGGACCCGGTGTCTCGCCTCCCTCTGAGGAGACGGACCCGGTGTCTCGCCTCCCTCTGAGGAGACGGACCCGGTGTCTCGCCTCCATCTGAGGAGACGGACCCGGTGTCTCGCCTCCCTCTGAGGAGACGGACCCGGTGTCTCGCCTCCATCTGAGGAGACGGACCCGGTGTCTCGCCTCCATCAGAGGAGACGGACCCGGTGTCTCGCCTCCATCTGAGGAGACGGACCCGGTGTCTCGCCTCCCTCAGAGGAGACGGACCCGGTGTCTCGCCTCCCTCTGAGGAGACGGACCCGGTGTCTCGCCTCCCTCAGAGGAGACGGACCCGGTGTCTCGCCTCCATCTGAGGAGACGGACCCGGTGCTTCGCCTCCCTCTGAGGAGACGGACCCGGTGTCTCGCCTCCCTCTGAGGAGACGGACCCGGTGTCTCGCCTCCCTCAGAGGAGACGGACCCGGTGTCTCGCCTCCCTCTGAGGAGACGGACCCGGTGTCTCGCCTCCCTCTGAGGAGACGGACCCGGTGTCTCGCCTTCCTCTGAGGAGACGGACCCGGTGTCTCGCCTCCCTCTGAGGAGACGGACCCGGTGTCTCGCCTCCATCTGAGGAGACGGACCCGGTGTCTCGCCTCCATCAGAGGAGACGGACCCGGTGTCTCGCCTCCCTCTGAGGAGACGGACCCGGTGTCTCGCCTTCCTCTGAGGAGACGGACCCGGTGTCTCGCCTCCCTCTGAGGAGACGGACCCGGTGTCTCGCCTCCATCTGAGGAGACGGACCCGGTGTCTCGCCTCCATCAGAGGAGACGGACCCGGTGTCTCGCCTCCCTCTGAGGAGACGGACCCGGTGTCTCGCCTCCATCTGAGGAGACGGACCCGGTGTCTCGCCTCCATCAGAGGAGACGGACCCGGTGTCTCGCCTTCCTCTGAGGAGACGGACCCGGTGTCTCGCCTCCATCAGAGGAGACGGACCCGGTGTCTCGCCTTCCTCTGAGGAGACGGACCCGGTGTCTCGCCTTCCTCTGAGGAGACGGACCCGGTGTCTCGCCTCCATCTGAGGAGACGGACCCGGTGTCTCGCCTTCCTCTGAGGAGACGGACCCGGTGTCTCGCCTCCATCTGAGGAGACGGACCCGGTGTCTCGCCTCCATCAGAGGAGACGGACTCGGTGTCTCGCCTCCCTCAGAGGAGACGGACCCGGTGTCTCGCCTCCATCTGAGGAGACGGACCCGGTGTCTCGCCTTCCTCTGAGGAGACGGACCCGGTGTCTCGCCTCCATCTGAGGAGACGGACCCGGTGTCTCGCCTCCATCAGAGGAGACGGACCCGGTGTCTCGCCTCCATCTGAGGAGACGGACCCGGTGTCTCGCCTCCATCAGAGGAGACGGACCCGGTGTCTCGCCTCCATCAGAGGAGACGGACCCGGTGTCTCGCCTCCCTCTGATGAGATGGACCCGGTGTCTCGCCTCCATCTGAGGAGACGGACCCGGTGTCTCGCCTCCCTCTGATGAGATGGACCCGGTGTCTCGCCTTCCTCTGAGGAGACGGACCCGGTGTCTCGCCTCCATCAGAGGAGACGGACCCGGTGTCTCACCTCCATCAGCTCCTCTCCTGTGTCAGCTCACCTGGCTCAGGTCACACTGGCTCCACCCTGACACATCCACCCTCCCATACTCTCTGTGGCAGCTCTTTGTTTACCTATGGAAATCTGAGCCAGGTGATGTGATGACGTAGCCCTACTGCTGTTCTCCCCTCCCCCCTCAGACTCTCTCACCTTTAGTAGCTGCTGACGTGTGACTGAATACACATCTATCTGAAGCTTGGATGTCAGAATGACCGTTAAAATGTGACGTTTTATAAACGCACTTCGCTCTTTACCTTCGTCAGAGCGGTGAGAGAATGAAAGGTGGAAGTGATGCAACGTTTCTGTGCACCTGTGACCCCCTCCCCCTCTCCCCCCTCCCCCCTCCTCTCTGCCTACACGCACATCCACGCACCAACCTGGTAGTCCCGAGGAGCGGGACGCGCGAGCCGTTGGGTGGAGCAGCAGCGTCGCGTGCTGCGGAACACACTCAGTAGGTCGAGTGGGCGCGCGCGGTTTGGTTGCAGATGCAGGTCGCGGAGTGTGAGCGCGAGGCGGGGGGAAATGGCGAACGGGCGCGGGCGGCGTCGCGACTCGTGAGGATACAGTAGAACCCGGAGCGAGACAGCGGGACGGAGCACCGAACCATGGAGGACTCCGAGCCCGCAGAGGACGGCTTGCTCGCCGGCTTGCGGTGGAACCGGAGCGCACGGGACCAGGCTCAGCTCAAACACAAAATCCGGGATCTGCCGGGGTTACTGAAGCACGGGCTGCACCTGCGGAAGAAGAGCGTGAGTGTTGAAACCTGTCCCTCCGTCTGTCCCTGTTCTCCGTGTGACGGTCTGTCCAACCGTCAGTCTGCGCGAGGCTGTTTCATAACCCCGTCACGACTCAGGTGTTTTCATTTTGATACGAGCGTTACTGTCGCAGAGTGTGTGTGTGTGTGTGTGTGTGTCTGTGGGCTGTGTGTGTGTGTGTGTGTGTGTGTGTATGCGCGCGTACGTGTGTGTGTGTGTGTATGCGCGCGTACGCGTGTGTGTGTGTGTATATGCGCGCGCACGCGCTCTACATCCATAATAACCAATTGCTGTTGGACATCATACCTTCACACTCCGGTAGTCAAGGCAACACTAACACACACACACACACACACACACACACACACACACACACAGCCCACAGACACACACACACACACACACACAGCCCACAGACACACACACACACACACACACACAGCCCACAGACATCTATATGTGCATGTTTATACACAATTTGCAGCTACATAACTAACCATTTTAATTATTGATGACTGATAGAAGGTGGAAATGGGTCTCAGGTTCTGAAAGGTTCTGAAGGGTTCTGAGAGGCTCTGAGAGGTTCTGAAGGGTTCTGAGAGGTTCTGAGAAGTGATGTCTTTTCACAACTGGGACATTCAGTTTAAGATTGATGGACAAAAGAGAAAAACAGCAGATCGTCACATGTGAGGAAGCTGAAGATGAAACATATTGTGAATTTTTGTTTGATCAAACATTAACCGGTCGTCCAATGATCCCTTAAAGATCTCTGAATGGACAGTCTGTTATTTTCACCTTTATTCTCGTGTAAACACGGCATCACCGGTCCAAATGGGCCAAGTCTGTGAATCAGCCATCTGTAGGCCATCTCCTGGGTCCTCTGGTTCTGCTTTGTGTCTGTCGCTCTGCTGAGCAGTAAATGTGTGTGTCCTGATGTGAAACCAACACACCTGACAGGACAAATATCTGCTCGCAGTGTCAGCGCCGCTTATCTTCATCGGCGGCGGCAGCCAGTTCAAAACACTTCCCTGATTCCCTGTGTGGCATCAGAGACACAGTGCCAGGACTTCCTGTCCCAACAGACCCACATGTGATAAATCTATGCAACCTTTGTTACGTGAAGCCACATCTGACTGAGGAGCAGAGGAACAGCTGGTGTCACATCAGCACTGATCTATTGTGTTGACTAATCAATGATAGAAAATCCTGTAATGACTTCCAGCCCAGAGAAACAACACTGTATAAAGAACGGATCACTTCAGAGTGTGTGCCGCACCAGATCATCTGTTATTGTTCATTTCCTGTGACCGAACTGTGTGTGTGTGCGTGTGATGACGTGTGTGTGTGTGTGATCGAGCTGTGTGTGTGTGTGTGTGTGATGAGGTGTGTGTGTGTGTGTGTGTGTGTGTGTGTGTGTGTGTGTGATCGAGCTGTGTGTGTGTGTGTGTGTGTGATGAGGTGTGTGTAAGTAGTGTAAAGGTATGGCTGTTCTGTGCAGACTGGTTCTCTCTGGCGGTTGTTCGTCTTCACCTGGCGCACACACAGTCACACACTTGTTTTTGTATATGCACATGTGAATTCTCCAGACAGATGAGGAGAGGATCTGCCATGCTTTGTGTTTGTACCACACTACAATAGCACTCAAAATAGCTAACGCTAAATGCTAAAAGGAAATCGGTGACATGAGCTCAGATGATGTCGCCTCTTAATGGTGGACACCTGTGCACATCTTTTATCTCTTCCTGTTTTCTTCTTCTTGCATTTCCAATCCTGGAAAAGCTCAAAACATCTCACATACTTAGTTTTTCTCATGTGTGTGCCGACAGCTGAAACTTGTGTTGCACAAAGCCAGCTGTCGCTTTAGCTTCCAACCTGCAGCAGCCTCACCTTTAACAGTCCTGTCTCACATTGTCCTCTGTTGTGACATGCTCCGGTATTCAATTATTAGTCCTATACTGGCTAAGGTATGACAGGAGCAGAGAGATCTGCTCGAAGGTACGCTCACCTGCTTTTCAACTTTGCTTGCACCTGTCAGGGTGCTATGTGCAGAAGTCACGCTGTAGAAGTTTGAATCAGGTCAAGTCAAAGTTTATTACAGCCCAGTATCACAAAGCGTGACTGAAAGGGTTGTACATGTAAACATACCAGAAATTAAACAACATTAACAAGCTCTGACCTCAGACTACAACCTGAGACTACAACCTGAGACTACAACCAGAGACTACAACCTCAGACTACAACCAGAGACTACAACCAGAGACTACAACCTCAGACTACAACCAGAGACTACAACCAGAGACTACAACCAGAGACTACAACCTCAGACTACAACCAGAGACTACAACCAGAGACTACAACCTCAGACTACAACCAGAGACTGCAACCTGAGACTACAACCAGAGACTACAACCTGAGACTACAACCTCAGACTACAACCAGAGACTACAACCTCAGACTACAACCAGAGACTACAACCAGAGACTACAACCTCAGACTACAACCAGAGACTGCAACCTGAGACTACAACCAGAGACTACAACCAGAGACTACAACCTCAGACTACAACCAGAGACTGCAACCTGAGACTACAACCTGAGACTACAACCAGAGACTACAACCTCAGACTACAACCAGAGACTACAACCAGAGACTACAACCAGAGACTACAACCTCAGACTACAACCAGAGACTACAACCAGAGACTACAACCAGAGACTACAACCTCAGACTACAACCAGAGACTACAACCTGAGACTACAACCTGAGACTACAACCTGAGACTAAAACCTGAGACTACAACCTCAGACTACAACCAGAGACTACAACCTGAGACTACAACCTAACTACAACCAGAGACTACAACCAGAGACTACAACCTCAGACTACAACATGAGACTACAACCAGAGACTACAACCTCAGACTACAACCTCAGACTACAACCTCAGACTACAACCTCAGACTACAACCTCAGACTACAACCTCAGACTACAACCAGAGACTACAACCTCAGACTACAACCAGAGACTACAACCTGAGACTACAACCTGAGACTACAACCTCAGACTACAACCAGAGACTACAACCTCAGACTACAACCAGAGACTACAACCAGAGACTACAACCTGAGACTACAACCAGAGACTACAACCTGAGACTACAACCAGAGACTACAACCTCAGACTACAACCAGAGACTACAACCTCAGACTACAACCTGAGACTACAACCTGAGCGTACAACCTGAGCGTACAACCTGAGCGTACAACCAGAGACTACACCCAGAGACTACACCCAGAGACTACAACCAGAGACTACAACCAGAGAATACAACCTGAGAGTACAACCTGAGACTACAACCAGAGACTACAACCTCAGACTACAACCAGAGACTGCAACCTGAGACTACAACCTGAGACTACAACCTGAGACTACAACCTCAGACTACAACCAGAGACTACAACCTGAGACTACAACCTCAGACTACAACTTCAGACTACAACTTCAGACTACAACCTGAGACTACAACCTGAGACTACAACCTGAGACTACAACCAGAGACTACAACCTCAGACTACAACCTGAGACTACAACCTCAGGTTACAACCTCAGACTACAACCTCAGACTACAACCTCAGACTACAACCTGAGAGTACAACCTGAGACTACAACCTGAGAGTACAACCTGAGACTACAACCTGAGCGTACAACCAGAGAATACAACCTGAGCGTACAACCAGAGAATACAACCTGAGCGTACAACCAGAGACTACAACCAGAGAGTACAACCAGAGACTACAACCTGAGACTACAACCTCAGGTTACAACCTCAGACTACAACCTCAGACTACAACCTCAGACTACAACCTGAGAGTACAACCTGAGACTACAACCTGAGAGTACAACCTGAGACTACAACCTGAGCGTACAACCAGAGAATACAACCTGAGCGTACAACCAGAGAATACAACCTGAGCGTACAACCAGAGACTACAACCAGAGAGTACAACCAGAGACTACAACCAGAGACTACAACCTGAGACTACAACCTGAGACTACAACCTGAGACTACAACTAGAGACTACAACTAGAGACTACAACCTGAGACTACAACCTGAGCGTACAACCAGAGACTACAACCTGAGCGTAAGACCTGAGCGTACAACCAGAGACTACAACCAGAGACTACAACCTCAGACTACAACCTCAGACTACAACCTGAGAGTACAACCTGAGACTACAACCTGAGACTACAACCAGAGACTACAACCAGAGACTACAACCAGAGACTACAACCTCAGACTACAACCAGAGACTACAACCTCAGACTACAACTTCAGACTACAACCTCAGACTACAACCAGAGACTAGAACCTCAGACTACAACCTGAGACTACAACCTCAGGTTACAACCTCAGACTACAACCTCAGACTACAACCTGAGAGTACAACCTGAGACTACAACCTGAGACTACAACCTGAGACTACAACCTGAGCGTACAACCAGAGAGTACAACCTGAGCGTACAACCAGAGACTACAACCTGAGACTACAACCTGAGCGTACAACCTGAGACTACAACTAGAGACTACAACTAGAGACTACAACTAGAGACTACAACCTGAGACTACAACCTGAGCGTACAACCAGAGACTACAACCTGAGCGTACAACCTGAGACTACAACTAGAGACTACAACTAGAGACTACAACTAGAGACTACAACCTGAGACTACAACCTGAGCGTACAACCAGAGAATACAACCTGAGCGTACAACCAGAGACTACAACCTGAGACTACAACCTGAGCGTACAACCTGAGACTACAACTAGAGACTACAACTAGAGACTACAACTAGAGACTACAACCTGAGACTACAACCTGAGCGTACAACCTGAGACTACAACTAGAGACTACAACCAGAGACTACAACTAGAGACTACAACCTGAGACTACAACCTGAGCGTACAACCAGAGACTACAACCAGAGACTACAACCTGAGCGTACAACCTGAGACTACAACTAGAGACTACAACTAGAGACTACAACCAGAGACTACAACCTGAGCGTACAACCTGAGAGTACAACCTGAGACTACAACCTGAGACTACAACCTCAGACTACAACCTCAGACTACAACCTCAGACTACAACCTGAGACTACAACCTGAGACTACAACCTGAGAGTACAACCTGAGACTCTGACCTCAGCTGTAGCTCAGCTGTAGCTGGTAGAGCGGGTTGTCTAGTAATCGGAAGGTTGCTGGTTCATATCCCGGCTCCTCCTAGCTGTATGTCAAAGTGTCCTTGAGCAAGAATCTGAACTCCCCAAATTGCTTGTGTGTGTGTTGTAAAGGTGGTCAGTAGACTGGATAAGCACTGTAGAAATGTAAGTTCGTAAAGAATATTTAAGAAAACATACTGAAGTGAGACGACACAATATGTGAAAAAGAAGGTAACACACACACAACACATCTGTAACCGCGCACACACAGAAGAAGAGGAGGAGAGATGAACATTTACGTCTGACTGGTGAAAAGACGTGTTCAGTTTCTTTTGAAGGAGTCGGCGGAGCCTCTGACTGGGTAGGAAGAAAAAAAGTGAGGCTTGTTAGGAGAAGAGCCACGAACGTACTGATGTGTGATTTATTGTTGGCAGGGCTCCACAATGATTCTTCACACTGGTTGCACAGCACTGTGTTATGTTGCGTTATTTACGTGCACCAGCACATAATGTAGGTGCACCCAATAATACACTTGACATTAATTCTTAAACAACAGCTTTTGGTTGCCCTGGCAGGAGCTGTGAGGAGACGCAGCTGGACTCAGGAGGTGAAGCTGTGCTGGTTTTAGTAGTAAACAGCTCAGTCATCTCAGATTTGACACTTGTTGATCAGACAAAGTTGCGTACCAGGACATAAGCACAGTGGACTTATAACACACGTATGGACCCCTGCTGAGGAAATGCAGCAGAGCTCAGGCTGCCATTGGTTGAGCTGGCCACGGACAGATGCTGACAGAAGCTGATTGGTTGAAACTTGTTCACTATTGTGGACTGTTAGCTTTGGCTGGATTGTGTTGCTGATACCAGAACAAGGGCAGAATCAGTGTTTGTGACGGCGTGACACATGAAACTTTGTTCAGAGAAAACGCTGCCAGCAGAAAACATGCGACCAGTGAGGCTTTCTAGATGCTCACTCTGTTTTATTGTGTTAAAATACAAAGTGCAGAGGTTCAGATGTACACGGAGTACATTGTGACTGAAGGCTTCTTTAAGTAGATCAATCAGTAGAAAATGAAAACCTCCAACACAAACACAAGCTGTTCCACCTTGTAATAGTGGCTTGTTTGGACCGTGTGTGTGTCTGTGTGTGTGTGTGTGTGTGTGTGTGTGTGTGTGCTGGTACGTGGTTTCATCGTGCTGTTTTGTTCGGGTTGCTTCATTGTTCTTTCTACTTTTATCGATTTGAATGACTAACATGAATAGAAATGCTCCTGCAGCACCACACACAATCCTGAATTCTCATTTTTAAATGTGGCATCTGGACGTGTATGACATAAAACAGCCGTTACACTTGTGAATAAAAGCTTGAACACAAACTATAGACTCCACCCACAAACACAATAAGTAAATGTGCTGAACAGTTTGCTGCTCAAGATTTATCATTCAGGCTGTAAAATGAGATTATCACAGTCATGATGTGAGTTTACAGGCTGTATGTTTGCTGTCTCAGAAGAGAAGTGATAATATTCCTCAGAAGCAGTATACATGCAGCAAACACGCTGCTGATGTGTTTTATGTCTGCCAGCAATATTTCACATCCAGAACGGCATTAAGCATCCAGATCAGAAAGATGGAGAGAGAGAACCTCCACACATCCTCACAGCTGAACCAACCTGCACATCACAGAACAGCTGAACCAACAACAACTCAATCTGCTCATAACACATGACAGACAACAAGGACCAGACCAACCTGAGAGCGTCTGTATTGTTATTGTGAGTTTTTAACCCACAAAAGAGTTGACCTGAGCAACCGTTGGACATTCAGGCAGAATACACAATATTAACACACTCTCAGTAGAGTGTATAACTCCGCCATGACTCAACAGTCCCCTTATTCACTCATAGATACAAGTCACCTGACTCACCTGATATCTGTCATCAGGCCTGATGAGTCGTTGCCTGAAAAATTATCAAAAATGGCAAAAAACCACCCAATCTCACGTCGGGACCCGGGACCCGGGACCCGGACCCGGGACCCAGGACCCGGAACCATCAGTGTGGTGGAATCATTCTGTAGTTTTTGTGTCATCCGTCTGACAAACCGACCGACCAACAAACCGACGTGGGTGAAAACATCACGTCTTTTGCAGAGGTAATGATTACATGATCAAAACTCTCCCTGAACCTTTTTCTGTTGATGGATAACTCTCGTTCTAAATCACTACGCTGCAGTGTGGAGACGCCAGAGGTCATGTGGCTGCTGGCAGGAAGCCGTCGGCTGTGACTGGGTTTCTTAGCAGCCTGACGTGTCTGTTTGTGTGTGTGTTGTGTTCATGTAGCTGCTGCGATGTCTCCATTTTGACTTCCTGGTCTGACGGATCTGTGCAGCAGACGTCAGCTCAGTGTGGAGTGTGTGAGCAGGCAGACCTGCTGCAGCTCTGCTCTGGGCTCAGCATCTGATCTGAGAGTAATTCATTTCTTTCACATAATGACCTCACTCTCTGTCTTTGCCTGTCAGCATGTGCTCTCTCTTTATAGCTCGTCCCTCCTCATTCATCTCCTCCTCTCTTCTCCTTCCTTCACTCTCTTTTGGCCTCCGGTATAGTGACGGCAGTGGGCTGTCCACCTGTGATGGAGGAGTGTGTGTTGGTGAGGCTCACAGGAACATGGCCAGCGGATATTCCTCTCGTATGAATGAAACGCCTCCTCCTCGAGCTCTGGTGTGTCCTGAGTGTGTTCGTGAGAAGAGATGATGGAGGAGAAACAAAGACCTCTCCAGAGATCTGGATTCACCAGACGGGGAGACAAAGAGATGGAGAGATAAGATAGAGCGACCACGACAAAAGAGAGAAGGAAGGAGGAAGACGGAGAGAGAGAGAGGGAGAGTCAGAAACAATTAATGTAGTGTGTGTGCTCGGCTGGCTGGTGTGCAGTCAACGCTGCACGTCTTCAGACACGACGCCCCAAATAAGCTCTCGTCTTTCCTGATTCCTGGAAGACGTCTGCACGGAGCTGCCGGTTTTTCACAGGCCAAAACTGAGCCCTTTTAAAAATGTGTTGCATTGTAGGTAAATCTGAAACTGCAGCCTGGGGTTTTATTGTGAGTGAGGAAGAACTCTGTCACCTCCAGCTACCTCTGTGATCTCCCATTTTAAATATCTGTATTCCAGTTGGGCTGCCAGTCGCTTTGACCTGAAAGCTTAGAAATGTCTAACATGGCCACGGTAATCAATGTCCAGATCCATGTTTGGAGGGAGATGCTGCGATGACCCGACAGGAAAAAGGCAATAGACTGATGAAGAGCAAGAAATAAAGAGAAAAACAAGCGTGTGCACGTGATACAACCTTCGTCCCTCGTCCAACCTTTGATTTTCATGTTGTCACTGAAAAACAGTTTCAGTCTCAAGGCTCATTCATTCACAGTTTTTGGATACGGACCGAGATGATTTTCCGGACTCTGCATTCATTTCATCTTTATCTCTGCACGAGTTCTGATACAGACCAGCGGAGCGGTACCTCCGGCAGTCGTAGGAGTGTGGCCAACAGTTCAAGTGAACCACGATCACAGGACAAGAGAAGAGAAGAGGTTCTGAAAATGGCAGAACTTTTTGAGGAGAGGTCATGTTGGTGATGGAAGTTTTAAACATCTGTAGGATGTTACTTCACCTTTGGCACAGAGACGGTTAACACAGAGCAGCTGGCAGATGACTGGACGGGAACTGTGATAGTGACTGTGAACTATATATAATGATTATTATATTATAATATAATAGAGGTGCAGAATGTTTACTTTTTGGCAAGGCTAAAGGCCCCCACACACCGCCCAGACGTCCAACTGCCTTATCCGACCACTCCGTTGCCTCTTGTCTGACCCGTTCGGCAGAAAAGGTGCATTGAACACACCGCTTCGACGTGCTGCCTACGCCACAGTAGCGTGTACGTTCTGCGCTTGCGCGAGATGCAATAAGCGGGTGGCGCTTGTGTTGTGAGTTGTAAACGAGAACCTTATGCACGCAACTCTCTTTACTTTCGATCAAAACGAAACTTAACTATTTCCGATAAAAAACAGCTGCATACTAAACATGCAGCGAGGCATTACCAAACTTACACAAATTAATTCGTCCTGAACGGACATAACAACTAGTCTGATGCCACTACTGCAAAACATGAAAACGGGGAATGACGGAACGGAGTGCATAGAAAAACAATGCGCACACAGTATTCCGTCCCTCCCACACGCCGTGCTGATTCGCCAGCACACCGCCAATCAGAACGGCCATTCAGCTGGCACACAACCAATCAGAGAATCCAATGGCTCAGACGTCCGACGGCCCTCCTCCTCAGACTTCGCATGCTCAGTCGGATCCGACAACGTCCGCGCGGCTCCGAAAGCTTCCGACAGAGCCGAACACACCAAACATATTTGTTCCCGACCTCGTCCGAGTCTCTCCAAACGCTTCAGACGTCCAACGGTTGGGCTGGTGTGTTCCTGCCTTAAGTGTTTCCCTCTATTTCCAGTCATTATGCTAAGCTAAGCTAATTGTCTGCTTCCTGTAGCCTTATCTTCTAAAACCCTCGGCAAAAAGCAAATATGCATATTTCCCAAAATGTCAACGAGCTTCTGTGTGTGTGTGTGTGTGTGTGTGTGTGTCTGTGTCTGTGTGTCTCTGTGTGTGTGTGTGTGTGTGTGTCTGTGTGTCTCTGTGTGTGTGTGTGTCTGTGTGTCTCTGTGTGTGTGTGTGTGTCAGACAGCATCACGTCTGTAATGAGGATCACACTCACTGCTCGTCATCTCTCTAATCATCCCTCTGTTTCATGTTCTCGCAGCTCAAAGCCACAGCTGTGGATTTCTCCCGCTCGCCGTCTTTGTCTTACACTTTTCTTTATTTCACGATTACAATTAAAATGATCTGTCTGTCTCTCGCTGCCTCAACTGTCTTGCTCTCCATCTGTCTTGCTCACACCTCTGTCATACATCTACAGACAGTTGGATTTTGTTCCTCTCTTCTTCCTCGGCCTGCAGCCCAACACATTTGTGTTTCTCCGTCTGCATCAGTTCTCCACGGCTGCTGAGGTGCTTTTTGTTTGTTCCATCATTAGATCTCCCTGTTTCTCTCTATCCGTCCTCATCTGATGGTTTGTTAATGTCAGCCAGCGAGCGGTGGAGGGCAGCAGCCCAGGCTCGGTTTTATATGTGAGGGTTTCCAGAGGGAATCAAACCCACAACTCTATCAGTGATCCTGCTTCACAGTGCGCTCACAGACCAGTTGCACTGCTATTGCAGCAGGTTCTCATCTGTCTGTATTTTAACGAAGGCTGGCAACGTGATCATCATCCTAATGCAAGTCTACACTTTGCATTTTGATCAGCGCGCTCTCAGAGAAGTTCTCGTAAAATGTACAAATTATTTTCACCCTCACATTTTTTGACAGTAGTCAACAGATTATACAAATCTCTGTAAATCATCTTTGACAGCAATCACAGTGTTTGAGTTTTTGAGTGTGTGGATAAACTGGACACCATATTTTCCCCTGTCAGTGCAAAACTGCTCAAGTTGGGTCGGGTTGCGTGGAGAGAAGATTCAAGGTCCGATTGAGTCTGTCCTGATAGAACTGTGTTGTTGTCTTGGATCAACTCTTGCTCTTGCCAAGTCAGCATTCTCTGTCAGACAGCAGCAAGTCTTTCTCCAGGATTATTCTGTATTTTGCTGCGTTCACTTTACTCTCTATCTTCAGACTGTTGTGAGGCCCGCTGCAGGAACACGGGCCCTCTGAACGACAGTGGCTCGACCCGACAACACAGTGAGATGGTATAAAAACTTGATTTTGGTCTCAGAAGCGTTGACACTTTGTTTAACTTTAAGTTGCTTTGACATTCCAGTCCTAAAAGTGACTCTGTGTCAGTGTCACTTAATGGCCATTGTCACTGCTCTTTTGTGTAGACTCTCAGTTTTAGTCCATATTCACACGGCTCCCCTCTCTCTCTCCTGGGCGTGATGCTGGATAATGATATGCTGTCATGTTCCAGATTGCATGTTACATAAACATCTGGAATCTGACAACGAGTTACCATTTCACTGCTTCACAACTGATCCCCAACTTAAAGACAATGGATAGTGAAGACCTGGAGGAACATTGGGCCATATTTCAAGATGAGAACAACATATTTGATCAGCAGCTAGCTACAGTTAGCATTCAGCCACATCAGAGCCTGTGATGTAGGACGCACATGAACTCATCTAATTTCAAGGGTACCTGACACACACTGTACCTGCAGACTCTGCATGCAGCGATCCACCAATCACATTAGTTCTTATTCAGTGTGCTGAAGCAGACCAGCGCCTGCACATGGAGTGAGTCGCTGCTAACAACATTGAAAAATGAGCAACGAACAAGAGAAAATCACGAAAACAAAGACTTGGTGCCAAAAAGAAAAGCAACGTCAGTTATCTGGAATTATTTCGGCTACAAGAAGGATGATATTGACCCAACACGTGTTCTGTGTCGACGGTGTGTTGCATCTGTTGCCACAACGAGAGGTAACACAACTCATTTGTTTGACCATTTACGTCGGTACCACACAGCAGAGTCCTGCACGGGTCTTATTTTGAAAACTCGCCCGTACACGCCATACTTAAAACTGCATCCGACCCGTTTTCCTACAGTAGCACAAATTACATTTCGCACCCGAGCGACCCGATAAATTGTTACCGACGCCCGACCCGCACCCGAAGGAAAATTAGACAGACGTAATTTCTATAAATGAAAGTAAGCCAGCTGGGGAATGGAAGTTCTGGGAGGGCGCAAGCACGCATGAACCAGCTCATATGAAATATAAATGCTTATCATTTTTGAAATGCAGCATAACATAAAGTGCTGTTCAGGTCATCTGATGAAAATTCCTGTATTATTTCATATCGCAATATATATCGCAGGGTTAAAACAAATCGCAATGTCAGTTTTTTCCAATATCGTGCCGCCCTAATTTAGAGTCTCTGTTATTTATGCCTTTCTTGTCATATCATGTAACACTATGGAACAGTACCGTGGTCATGTCGATCGATGTCCCTCCGAGCTTCACTTTCAGTTGCTAGTTGCTGATTTATCAGGAAGCAGTGAAATAATGAACGAGTCATCGGATTCTCTACGTTACAGGATTATGAACCTGGATCACTGCAGTGCGCCGTCTGAACTGAGTGTGATGATGAGGAACATTTGTGCGTTTCACAGATTTGATTGGAAAAGTAAAAATGATATGAAACAACATGTTGACATGTCACAGTAGGAAAAGCACAGGTGTGAATAATAAAGTTAATATGATGGCCGTGCTGGTTCGGTGTCTCGGCTGACTGCCACGCTTGAATAGACGAGAGCCTTAGTCTGTTCTCTGAGTCACACCTGTTACACCTTCATCCCGACCGCGCTGACTGAATAATGAAAACGTTTGCTGTGGCTGTGTAGATTTAGCCAGGCAGCCAGCTAGCCAGCTCTTGGACCTCATAGATCAGTTATGTGTATGTAACCTAAAGATCAGCTGTCACGCCCTGATAACACACAGGTGACCTCCATTCACATGAAACACAAGGCTGCACTGGTGACATCTTCAGGTGTGTCGGTCAGGTAGACACTGAGCTTTGGTTACCTTTTGATGTGTGTCAGTAGAGATTGTTCAGGTGACATCAGAGAGTCTGTTGATCGTGTCATAAAGCCTCTTTACCTTTTGTGATTCAGAGCTGTAAAACAATAAATCACGAGTGATCACTTTACCGACACGATAACGTCTCCTGGTGTCGGCTGGAAGTAACGGATTACACTTTTCAAAGTAGTGCTACTAAATAATATAATGTTTTAACATGTTAATATTGAGTGTTGGCCAAATGTTAGCAGTAATAAAACAGTTACACATGTGAAAGTGAGGAGGTACCTTACAATGCATCACACTCAGCAGTGAGGAGCCCAGAAGGCTGCACGTCGTGCTGGTTCTGCTCTGCTTGATCCAACACTTACTATCATTTCTAATCTGCTTTATGACCCGTGTGTCAACAGAGTGTCAGTGCTGCCATCCAGCTCCTCCAGCGCCACAATAATCCATAAAGATTAAGAGTTTGTTTCCTGATGGGGGAGCGGAGGTGGAGTGGATACGCCCGGGGAAAAGGCAGCATACAACATGTTGATAAGAACCCTGAAGACGTATCGTGTTGGACACACACTTCCTTTTTATTGCTGTGGAATTGACTTGATACACATCTTTGTATTAAAGTTTACTGTGTCACTGGATTCATTGACGAGCGCTTCAGTAACCGTGTCACTGTTTGGATCTGATAATCACGCTGACAAGTCAGAATGAATGATCACGTTCTTAAGGTGTGCTGCGCTGATTGTTCAAACAGAACCTGACTAATGCTTCCAAAATGGTAAAACTGGTCCGACTCATGTTACAGTCTGTTTGTTCAGTGTGTGTGTGTGTGTGTGTGTGTGTGTGTGTGTGTGTGTGTGTGTGTGTGTGTGTCTCACTGTGGTTAGCTCTGACAGTTTTTGTGTTTTATGTTTCAACAGCAATCACCTGACACTATCCCTGGACCAAGCAGTGGACCTGCAGTACACAAGGTAAGGGCACGCATGCACACACACACACACACACACACACACACACACACACACACACACACACACACACACACACACACACACACAGGTGATGTCATCCTTTTAGTTTTGCTTTAAAGCAAAAGTGTGTTTGTTTTGCCCCAAAACAGATGACATCACTAATGATACCTGGACCTTTTCCAAGCTAGTTTCACCAACTACACACTGACAGACACACACACACACACACACACACACACACACACACACACAC
The DNA here is from genome assembly GCF_900880675.1 of Sparus aurata. NCBI lineage: Eukaryota > Metazoa > Chordata > Actinopteri > Spariformes > Sparidae > Sparus > Sparus aurata. The sequence goes on from NC_044189.1 coordinate 19,591,063, forward strand.
ACACACACTCACTCAGAGTGTGTTAATTTGTCATGCATTGTTATAATGCGGTTTGTCATATACCTCAGCGTGCGCCCTGAGGCCTCAGGCCTGATGATTCTTTCTGTAAAGAAATCTAAAGTTTAAAGTTGGAACAGATCAACATCTGAAGCTGGGTCAGGAAGGTCTTTATTTTGTGAGGTTGGTTGTATTTCTATATTTTTCTTTCATATTTTGCTTCATTGGAATCCAACACTGGTGTGGTGCTCAGAGCAGCAGCTGCTGGTAAAATCCTGCCTATGAACCCTTGAGCAGGGAGATGCTTTCTACAAACCCCAATTCCAATAAAGCTGGGACGTTGTGTAAAACATAAATAAAAACAGAAAACAGTGATTTGCAAAACCTTTCCAAATTATATTCAATTGAATACACAAAACAACAAGATATTTAATGTTGTAACTGATAAACTTTATTGTTTTTGTTCAGATATTCACTCACTTTGAATTTGATGCCTACAACACGTTAAAGATCTGGGACCGCTGCATGTTTACCACTGTGTTACATCACCTTTCCTTTTAACAACACTCAATGACCGCTTGGATGAGGACTGAGGACACTAATTGTTAAAGTGTTGTAGGTGGAATTTTTCCCATTCTTGCTTGATATACGACTGCAGTTGCTTAACAGTCCGAGGCCTCCGCTGTCATATTTTGCCCTTCATAACGCGCCACACATTTTCAATGGCAGACAGGTCTGTGCTGCAGGCAGGCCAGTCTGGTACCTGCAGTCTTTTACTATGAAGCCACGCTGCTGTAACACGTGCAGAATGTGGCTCCGCATTGTCTTCCATAAATAAGCAGGGACGTCTCTGAAAAAGACGTTGCTTGGATGGCAGCATATGTTTCTCCCAAACCTGTATGTACCTTTCAGCATTTATGGTGCCTTCACAGATGTGCAAGTTACCCATGATGCTATTGGCACTAACACACCCAGACCATCACAGTTGCTGGCTTTTGAACTTTGCGCTGATAACAATCAGGATGGTCCTTTTCCATTTGGCCCTGAGGAAACTTGTCAAACCACAGCACACTTTTCCACTTTGCTTCAGTCCATCTCAGATGAGGTCGGGCCCAGAGAAGCCGCCGACATTTCTGGATGTTGTTGAAGGGCTTTCACTTTGCATGGTAGCGTTTTAACTTGCACTGGTAGATGTAGCGATGAACTGTGTTAACTGACAGTGGTTTTCTGAAGTGTTCCTGAGCCCATGTGGTGATATCCTTGACAGAACGATGTTGGTTATTAATGCAGTTTCACCTGAGGGATCGAAGGTCACGGGCATTTAATGTTGGTTTTTGGCCTCGCCGCATACATGCAGAGATTTCTCCAGATTCTCTGAATCTTTTGATGATATTATTGACTGTAGATGATGAAATCCCTCAATTTCTTGCAATTGTACATTGAGAAATGTTGTTCTTTAACTGTAAGACTATTTGACCACGCAGCTGGTCACAGCTGGTCACAGCTGGTCACAAAGCGGTGAACCTCGCTCCATCCTTGCTTGTGAACGATTGAGCCTTTCAGGGATGCTCCTTTTATATCCAATCATGGCACTCACCTGTTTCCAATTAACCTGTTCACCTGTGGAATGTTCCTAACAGGTGTTTGTTAAGCATTCCTCAACTGTCCCAGTCTTTTGCTGCCCCTGTTCCAGCTATTTTGGAACGTGTTGCAGGCATCCAATTCAAAATGAGTGAATATCTGCACAAAACCAATAAAGTTTGAACATTAAATATCTTGTCTATGTCATGTATTCAGTTGAATTTAAGTTGAAAAGGATTTGCAAATCATTGTATTCTGTTTTTATTTACGTTTTACACAACGTCCCAACTTCATTGGAATTGGGGTTTATAAAAGGAGCCCAAATCAGAATTTGCCAAACCAGTCCAAATATTCTTAATCCTTATTTTTCTATTTGTTTAAGATATTTGTCTAGAAAATGCTTATCAAGAATTGATTGAATTGAACGTGGTCACTGACAGCTGGAACAATCAGTAACTATGAGATTAGTTTGAATGATTGTGACAGCAGCTGATCGCTGACGTCCACTTCCTGTCTGCCAAGCTTTGATCGGCTGCCTCGGCGGTACTGCCTGGACTGGATCTGTCCTCACACTGACAATATAACACTTTTAGATCCGTGTGAAAAACTTGTTTCAGCAGGTTGAGTCATAAATCGTTTGTCATTTTCAAATCTTGATCCAGTTTCCTGTCGAGTCATCGCGTAACTGTGCAGACTGCAGAAGGCTCAGCAGAACTGTGTGAGAGGATCAGTTGGAGGACTGGCTGCGTGGGCCGGACTGATCCCAGGTCTTTATCTCAAGACCACATGGTTGCTGAAACGATGACATCTCTGTAACGCACTTTGCGATACTTTTCTGTATGAAAAGCGCCATATAAATAAAGGTTGATTTGATTTGATCAGTTATTCTGATTTGAGGTCAGAAATCTCCTTTGAGATCAAGATTCAGTCTGTCACATACTGCAGACACGCAACACTGAATGATGAGTTCAGGTTCCACTCAGTGTTTCTCACCTGAAGACAGAACTGCACTTCCTTCTTAGTGGAACAATTACTAAGCTGATTGTTTGAATGTGTTGAAGTGTTGATGTTTCTGTCAGCTCACTTCTTTCCTGCCTTTAGTCGTCTCATGGCCTCAGACAGGGAAGCTGCTGCTGTGGGATGTGATCTGATGGAAACAGAACCAGGACCCACTCTTACAATAGTTACTCCGTAGCACTACTTTTCACAGGACCTTTTATCCAACACATGCTCTACCACCCTATTACACAACTTGTAGTGACTTCTTGGAGTGCATTTTTCCCATGACAGGATGGGGAGGAGGTCGCGTTGACACTGAACTGTGACGGAGCCTCGGCGTCCCACAGCCGCCTCCGTTCTGTAGCATGTAAACGTGAATATGAACGGAACAGAACGAGCAGCCCATGAAAACACTTTAATTGAAATACTCGTATTCACTGTGGTGTCAGCAGCAGGATGATTGCAGCGCCTCAGTCAGTGTGTCAGACTCAGGCGGTGACAGCAGCACGCCGGCTCTCTGCTACGTCCAGAGTGATGTTGTTACTGTTTTAGTCCCATTTATTAGCCATCAGTCTTATAAATGAAATGTGCTTCTCTGTGTGTCAGTCTTGTTCCCAGAGTTTTCCGTGTGCCGGTCGGAGCGTGAGGAATGCCTTCCTCTCTCATGGACCATACCCGGCTAAAGACAAGATACACCTGGCCAGAATCATACGGTACAGATGTCTGTCTGTGTGTGTGTGTGTGTGTGTGTGTCTGTGTGTGTCTGCAGAGCTGAATCGATGTGTCCGGTGAAGCACATACACCGACTCGCCCCGTCCTGATTGGCTGCTCATGTTGTTTATGCAGTAAGACTGTGACGTAGACAGCAGAGCACATAGCGGGCTGGGAATACATGTAAAGTACTGTACATACGGTACAGAGATGCGTGCAAAAACCACGTGAACATCTGGACATGAATATAAATAGATACTGTTAAACGTCACACACACACACACACACACACACACACACACACACACACACACACTAAAAGAGGTTTATCCTGAGGGACAGCAGACAGAACGTATTCAGTGTTTCAGAGGAAAAGGCTTCCAGAGAACTAATGAATAATCAATGGATATTGATTCAATAAAAAAGACGAGGCTTGTGTGGCTGCACATGTGTGCTGAAAATGTGTGTGTGTGTGTGTGTGTGTGTTTTAACAGGCGTAGCTATGTGGGCGTGGAGCTGGTGCAGTGGCTGTGTGAGCAGTGCATGTACGTGCGCTGTCGGACGACTGCTGTGCGTGTCTGGCAGGTGCTGCTGGAGCTGGGAGTCCTGCTGTCTGGTAACCACACACACACACACACACACACACACACACACACACACACACACACACACACACACACGCACACACACACACACACACTAACCTTCCAGTGACATCAGCAACAATCTACACATCTGAAAAGAGACAAAAAATGAACCAGTTGTAAATAAACTGGAGCTGTGGCTCTGTCTATCTCCTGATAATACCATTATTAAACCATGTTAACAGCTTAATGTTGAAATGGTAAATAACATTCAGAGGTAATAAATGAATAAACATGATCTCCTGCTTTTGAACATTTGCTCAGAGTCGGTGCATCGGTCGGGTTAATCCACCACGACTGACACAAAGCGTTAACTCTGGTTTTATAGTTGCCACCATGTTGCTGCTCTTTCTGTAGAATAAGAAGAGTTATTAGTGTCTTCCTCTAACCCCTAACCCTACACTCAAGGGTACATTTTAAATAACAACATGTAAATACAAGTGATGCAGAAAGCAACACTTGTCTTAAATCTTTAGGACCCTTTTTAAATGGCTTATTTTGAGTGTCATCAGCATGTTTTCACTGATTCAACATCTCTTCTTTATGGCTTTTCTCAAAGAACAACTTTACTGAGTCCTCCTTTCATCATCTTTTAATTTCACAGTCCCAAATTTTAAAGGTGTAATATGTAAGAATTGGACACCTGTCAAATGTGCATGTCAGGAGTAACCGTTGACTGCCCCTAACTTGACCTGCTGTTAGCTAGTTAGCCGTGCAGCTAGCTGTCTGGTCTGGAAGCTCTGGTGTGTGAGAGGTGCTTCAGAGTGGGATGGGCTGGAGCTAGCTGGTTAGCATGCTAACTTCTCTGGTGTTTGATCACAATCTGTTGATGACTTTTGTTAACTTTTTTTTGTAATAAAGGTTTTTAACAAAATTCTTACATATAGTCCCTTTAAAGTCTTTACTAAATAATGATAAATTAAACAAATATTTACTGACTTGTTGATTAATCCTGTACATTTGTACGATATCATATGCACATACGTCATTTAGCTTTTCATTCTGTCACCTCACGATTACTTAACGAATATGAACAGTTGAATACAGTTATTATTATGTGGCTAAAAGGTGAAGCGTTGATTACACTATAGTGATGTTTACAAACGATATACATTAATTACGTGTGAACATTGATATATTATTAGTGGTCATGCGTCCCCACTGTGAAAATGATAAAGACTAACAGGAAAACTTCAGGACAAGAAGCTGCTTCTTCTCACGTATGTGTTGGTGTTTCTGTGTCTCGTCTTCCTGCAGTGGACCAGCGGGTGGTGTTTTCAGACTCCAACTCCTACTACCAGTTCAGCTTTGAGGAGTGTGACTCCGCCTCCTGTGAGTTTCGCTCCAATGAGGGGGAGTGGCCAGAGGCAGTTAGGCTCCTCCTACAACTCGCCCCATACGTTCAGTTTCGCTCTGGAGGCGGGACCACCAGCCCGTAAGTGTTCCATTAAATCTTAATGCAATGGATGTGAGACTGACAGATTGTGTAAAACGTTAACGGAGCTTTTAGTGCAGAGGTGATTACACCTGCATCATGTTGTAATACAGGCAGGAGGCGACTCTGCTGGTTTCAACAAGAAGGCCGATTGTATGTAAGCTTATGAGAAAATGACCCTACTTCTCACTTGATTTATCACTAAACAGTTAAGTTATATTTATTTTATTTGTATTATTTATTTATATTTCATGCTGGTTTATGACTAGCATGAATTAAAGACTGAGAGGTTCTTATGTTATTCACTTCACTTCACTTAGGTGTAAAGCATGAAATGCTAACAGAACAGATTAGCCTTCAATATTAGCTGCAGCTAGTCTGTCACTGGTTCAACCTGGTCAGAGAATTAACACTGACCCACACACATCACCTGTCACATACATCAGCCCTTCTTGATGGTTGATATTGTGAAAACATTTCTCAAATGATTGTAAATATTGTGGTATTTGATAATATCTACTATCAGCCTGATCGTATAGTCTAATCCTGATCTAACTTTACTTTTCAAACAAAAAGAGAAAGTTCTGAAGTCATTTGTCTGTTGTAACAAAACCAAGTTAATGGCTTCAGCTTGTGTCGCTGGGTCGACATGTCAAACCTTTGCAGAACGTTGATGGTGGCTGACGGTGCGTTGACCTGAAGTGGAAGCTCGTCGTTCTGCTAAAATATCAAAGTGACAGTGTTTCTGCTCGGACTGCAGATCGAGGTCATTTGTGTGTCTGATGGCTTACTTTGAAAAGTGACAAGAGACAAAACATTGTGTTTGATTTGGTGAAAGAAGGAAGGGAGGGAGGAGGGAGGAGGGAGGGAGGAGGGTGTCGGGTAACACAAAATAATACATCTCTAAGGAGCGCGAGCAAACGAGAGCACACATCAACGTATTCATCTGTGTGTGAACTTCACAGGGTCTGTACAGACTCCAGGGACGGCGTACGACAGGTTGAACGTCATATAAATGTCACGTCTGCTGCTGTATGTGCTCCTGTGTTCTCCACACGTTACTTTATAAACATTATAGGGGCTGACATGAAGAGGCAGTGAGCCACAGTGTCTCCACAGAGATGAGATTATATATTCTTACCATGTCTGTCACTTCGACCCGGCTGCTGTCTTTTTGTCTCACTGAGTGTCACACCGTTTCTCTGCTGGCATCCTGTCGCCCTCTCTCTGTCTCACACCCTCCCTCCCTCCCTCCCTCCACAGTTGTCTGTCTCTCTCTCTCTCGTTGGTGTTATAGAGAGTAGTTGAGCTGTGAGGGAAAACACCTGATGTCACTTCATTGGCTGCAAATGTCTCTGTTCAAGGCTGACGATCAACCTTCAGTCAGCCAACACATGTACATGTGACTTTGAGCACCGTCCACTCTGACTGCCATGACCCCTTTCAGCCCGCTGGCCTGAACTCAGACACACACCTTTACACACACTTAACCTGCATACACTTTTAACGGTGGCAGTGAAAGGGTGGTGTCATTTTTGTGGACCAACAAAGCGAGCTATGCTGCTCCCGGCCAGGAGTCTGTACTCAAACACAGGTACCCTCATCTAGTCAGCAGATGCATCGAGAGTCCATCTACAGAAACACAAAGAAAGAGAGATACAGCATTTTGAAGGCGCTGCAGGTGAAGCCAGGTGAGACTGATGCTCAGGAGCTGTGGCTCTGCATCTCTTATTAACTCTAATGAGGCGAGTATTAAACTGACGCTGACAGCTGGATACTTGATAAGTCGACGTCAGCTGACTGCTCTGTCTCCGTCTTGTGATTTCTACTTTAGTGAAGCTGAAGAACAACAGGCTACTAATTAAACGGGTTATCTCTCCTGCATCATGTGTAGAAGATGTCTGGAAGTGTGTGTCATTAATCAGTGTGTGTCAACACTGCCAGCGCGCCTCCTCAGATTGCTGTGTCAGAACAATAATATTTGCTACAAGGCACATCGTGGTCATTAAAGTTGATCAGTTTATTGTTAGTGTTCAGTTAAGAAGAGAGAAATGAATCTTGTTCTGTGGGACACATTTAACAAGAGTCTTTCAGTCGTTTCACTCCAGCTTCATCCGTCACAGCACCTTGAATCTTTCAACAACAGATATGTACATTATACAGACAACACGTATCTCCATCTGAATCCAGGAGGGCCTCCCTGTCTCACTCTCGGCCTTCCTCAGATCTTGCATATTTAGTGCTTCTTCAGGTCGTTGAGCTGTGTGAGAAGAAGGCATTAAAGTTGGACTATGAAAAGATGTTCTGCACTTTGCCCTCGCAGCAGAGGTCACTGTTCATCTGGAGTTCAGCTCAGAGTGTGAGCTGATCACCGGGATGATGAACAACAGCACCGCTGACCAATAAACTGGGCTCAGTGCTTTACTACTGTGTGAACACAAAAACAAGGGACACACACAGTGAAGTGGAACCCTGCTCAGTATCATGTATTAGTAACAGATGTTTAATATTTTGTCACCATGTATTCAAACAGTTTCTTAAACCACAAAATAGTGACTCATACCTTAATGTTTGAAGGTTTAAGTTGATGTATTTGCCATCATACGAGACAGCGTGGCATGAAGAAATGAAAGCACACAGACATCGAACATATATACAGTTATTTATATACACATACACATGCACACATCTGTTGAATGTGTGTCTGGTTGAATGTTCCCAGTCGCAGCAGGATGAGGCTGCTTCCTGCCTCTGTGTTAGACTGTTCAGATCACAGGAGGTTTCTGCTCAAACACAAGTGTAAACTTAGTTTACAGAATCAACATGTTGTCACTCATTACATTTTGCGGCTCGGTCGGTGACCTGCAGCTTCAAACTATGACACTAGATTCTCCTCCAGCACCAGTTCAGGCAGGCTGAGAAACAGTTGTAGTATGATACAAGAGGACATTCAGACCAAACCAGGTGGTGAGGGAAGGTCACTGGTCCGCTGACACCTCTGCTGTGTTGTTGAGTTCTGGTATGCTGGTCCTACTAACGATTGTTTGTCCTTATTAATGGGTTAAAATAACAGTTGACAGTGACCAGGATGCAGGACAGATCATTACTGGGTTTTAAACTGGGGCACAAGACCAAACCACGTGATCACATGTGGAACGTAGCGCTGCACAGAGGAATGTCCGCTGTGTTCCCTCATGCTAAATAACACGACTGGTTCTGACCCGTTCTACTCTGCCTCTGATCTCTGGTCAGGTTCTGCCCCGGTAGGTTAAGCATGCCGGTGTTACAATGATCATCGGCATCCACGATGTGTTTTAACTGGTGCATGATGCTGAACTAAGTGAATACACATGACACATTATGTTACATCCACTCTGCCAGTCTGATCAGCAGCTCATGTGATTGGCCACTGAGACGTGACGGTGGGCGGAGTTTCACTGAAGGTTCAATCTTTTGCCGCAGCCAACACAGAACACGCTCATTCAAAAGAATAGGATGACATTTGTTTTCTTTAACCAACCTAAAACACTACTTAGTTGGTTAGGGTTAGGAACAGATCATACTGTAGATTAAAATGATTAATGTATATGACATCACTCACATAACATCACTTACACCATTCAGGTAAATTCACTTTATTTCTTACATAGATGTAAAACACAGAACACAAACTGAACATCAAAAAACGGTTAAAATTGTCAGAGAAAAGAATTGTGTATTACATTATCAACTGATGGGTTCACGGCTTGTTCACATTAGTATGGTGCTGATATGTGTTGGCCTACATTGATCAAATAATCAGTGTTTCTGAGTTGAGGTTGCAAACACTCAGAAATCACAACCACACAACTTTATGCAATAAGTGGATTAAATGAAGTCATTAAATGTTTTCTTTAGGAATCTACATCAAATATCAGTTGACAACATTCACAATAAGGAATCACAACAACATGTTCATGACTACATTGTGTGGAATGTGATTTAGTCTTGGTGAGAGCAGGGTGGCGTTGTGAGCAGCCATCATGTTAATCCTCCGTCTGTCCTGCTGGGTGCTGCCTAATGATGGTGACACGCCTCCCACTGGCCTCATCCAGCTCGAGCACATTCAGCCGGCTCATGGTGAGTCACCAAATTGCCAAATGATCGCTGGCTACAAAAGCGTAATGACCCTGATCAGAATCAATTTAGCATGATGACTCAGAATAGATTCTGTTCATCTCTTGATCCACTCAAAGACCGACAAAGGATGGAATTAAGTCGCAGTGACAACTTGATCATTTGCACTTGTTCATCCAGCTGTCAGAAGCTTTAAAGGAGAAAGAAAACCACCAAACTGTCACCTGACAGCATCTGTAGGTCTGCCTGCCTCCACCTCTGTATGTGTGTCACAGCTGCAGGCTGAAACATCAGATTACACAGAGCTTCACAAGTATTACTCGTGCCACTGGGATCTGTCGATAAAATCCAAATTGTATGTAAATCAGTCTGTGTGTGTGTGTGTGTGTTGTGCGGGGGTGAGGCGGTGTGTGGGAGACCAATCCAAACACTGGATTGGTAGGAACACATATTAGATGAGGCCCTTGTGTGAAGTGTGCTGCTGCTGAAGACAAACTCCACAACCCTGTTTTATTGCTGTGGGAATAATACAGAGTTTACCCCAAAACACCCGCCTGTTTGTACAGCGCACGCACGCACGCACGCACGCACGCACGCACGCACACACACACACACACACACAAAGCCTAGCATCAATAGAAGGGTGTGTCTGGAAGCTATTTAAGATGAGAGCAGATGAAGGAGCGGTGTGGGGCTGCAGAGAGGAACTTTAACGACGGACGGGAGTGAAAATAAAACAGAACTGTTTGTTCATGTGTGTTGTAGGGCTACTAACCATAACCCACCTGTAATCTGTAGAAGATGTTTTTAATCAAGTGTTTATCTTATGGAAGCAGCAGTATGTAGTGTGATTCAGAATTAGAATATATACAGTATTAGTGAGGAAATGATACAAACTCAGACATGTTTATTTCTCCCAGAATTGAACAAGCTGTTTTCAGAATGATGTTTACATTTGGCGGACCCTGCCACCTTTCTAGCTTCAAACAAAGTAGAAAAGCATGAAGTCCCGGTTGTTGGGAGGGATACAAGTGTTTAACATAAAGGTCAGTTTGTTTCTCAAGTCATGAAATCAGAGATCATTTGATTCCATGACGATCGTCCTCTTCTGATTTCAATGTCTTCTCCAGAGCTACATAGTGAGTGAATCAGGCACTTTGCCTCACTAATGATTAAAAACACAACAATATATAATTTTAGAGAGAAACGTTCAGAGTTGACTTTGTCTTTTTTTTGTCATATGGTTTCATGTTTAGGCTGGTCTTGGTGAGCACCTGCTGAGAAGCAACACTTCAATCTCTTTCAGTGGCATTTAAGGTTGTTTCTTTATAGAAAAAGTGAAAATAAAAAGTTGGCTTCTCTGTAAAATAAATAAAATACATGGAACAGATGTTCAGGTCTTCAGGTCAGAACATCCAGCTTAGAAGGAGTTTTGTGTCTGCCGGCTGCAGTTCTTCTCTTTGTATACCAGGGGGAGTGAAAGGAGCAGCTGAGCTCGACAGGTTTCCTCCGGAGAGAGTCGGCTCAGAATACAATGCACTTAAAGCTCTCTGTGTGTGTGACTGTGTGTCTTCATAGGTCAGAGGAGGACTCTGAAGGCAACAGGGACATCTGCAGTGAGATTCTCCAGATGAAAGCTCTCGAGAGGCTCACATCCACGGTCAGTGTGTGTCTGAAGATTACACAAATTCAGAATCTTCTGATCAAGTCAAAAAAATCTATTGTTCTGACATCGTCTCTCCAACAGGTGCAAAGTGAGCTGGCGGCTGCTCTTGCCCGAAAGACTCGCAAAGCTTGTAAGTATGAATTATGAATTATGATTCTGTGAAGATGTTACATGATGATTCAGAGGAGCCATCAGTGGTGACTTCATGCTCTCTGGTTGGTTGCAGTATCAGAGCAGGACTCTGAGACGACAGAGACGAGCCACCAGGAGCCTCGAACGCCCAGCGAGGAGAGCAGCCCGGTAATGCACACGAGCAAAGACGTACACATCTGCACTTATTGAAGAGTTTCAGTTTAAAACAGAAAACAACAGTTGTGCCGTTATGTCAGAGACGTCTATGTGTTATGTTAGCATGCTAACCAGCTAGCTCCGGGCCTGAAAAACAGCTAACTGAGCTAACCATGTAACAGTAGCTACATTCATGGATGTATAAGTGGAATATAGTGAGCAGCAGTTAGCAGTAACTCTGATGATATGCTGTCCGTGAATGTTGGCAGTATGATGTCAGGTGGCCAGTTCTTACGTACTGCACCTTTAAACTCAATAACAGGAATGTTCCTGTCATGATTTCTTATTTGGCCCCAAAACACGATTCTTCACTTCATCATCTACAGCAGAGTGCAGGGTTCGTACGGGTGCTTGAAATCCTTGAAAGTGCTTGAATTTCAATGTTGTGTTTTCAAGGTCTGAAAAGTGCTTGGATTTTAGTTTAAGTGCTTGAAAGTGCTTGACATTATAACTCTGTGTCTTTTACAAAATTAGGATCAGACTGGATAATTAATTTCTGAAGTTTTTGCTATTATAGAATATAATTTTAGATGTTTACAGCATAATACAATGTACATAATTGTGATAAAAAGTGAAGAAAAAAATCACAAGTATATATATTCCTTTAGATACGTATTTTACCCCAGCAGTAAGGTGCTGGAAAATCTTAAAAATGACCCTTAAAAGTGCTTGAAAAGTGCTTGAATTTGACCTTGAAAAATGTGTACGAACCCTGAGAGTGCTCCTCGGTCATCCTGACAGAGCTCACTGGGCTTAAAGAAGGCCTTCCACAGTAGTGTAGGATGATTCCTGCCTCACTTCAAACGCAGCAGGAACAAAATCAAAAAGGTCAAATGCAGTTTTTTATTACAATCAGCAGCTTTTATTGAGTTGAGCTACTCCCATGAAATATTACTAAAACACACAGTGGCGGTTGTTTCCCCCTCTGCTGTCATTGTTATTATTAGAATGTGTACATGATGATATTTGTTCATGCAGCTCCACAGTTTTTGTGCTGCAGCGCTGTGTGTTGGGAGGAGGCTCCTGTGTTCAGAGGGCACAGTGAAGCTTTGTGACCAACACAAAGTGAACCTGACACACATCACTGGGACATCCATAGTTACACATCAGAACAGCCTCATTCTGACTACCTTTCTCTCGTTAAAAGGTCACCGAGTGTAAGCTGTGTGTGTGTGTGTGTGTGTGTGTGTGTGTGTGTGTGTGTGTGTGTGTGTGTGAGAGTGTGTGTGTGTGTGTGTGTGTGTGTGTGTGTGTGTGTGTGTGTGTGTGGTCAGGAGCGAGTGCAGCAGGAGGCCTGTTCGCTCTCTGTACAGTGGAAACCTCTTTTCTCCATCAATTATTCATCAGATGAAACAAACTACACACATTTTAAACACCCGGACACATTACAGTGTTACTTCAGTTACTTGTGTCCCCTTTTTGTAGGTTACACAGGTCTTTGAGCTCAGGTGTGACTTTTCCCTTTCGTTTTATATCATTTGGCGTATCTTTGGAGGCCTGAAGTCGTGAAAATGTCGTTTTCTTGCAAGTCTAAATGATGAGATGAAATGTTATTCGATCTGCAGCTGAGGAACAACTGCTCGTTAACATGGTCGGCTAATTCTGAGGCAACACCAACGTCTCTGCCTGTTGTCTGAACACAAAATATAGAAAGTGTATGAATGAAAACTATATTGTGAAAACAGTATTTGTGATGGCAGACAACCGGAGGGAGCAGAGCCGAGGTTTAACGGGCCGCGACACTCTCGCTCTTTCCTCTTTTCATGATTTGTCTTAACACACACACACAAATTAAATGCATAATTGATATACTTTTAATGTCACCTGCCACTAACAGGAGGCACTATACACAGACACTTAATGTGAATGTAATGTTCAGAGACCAGCTGTTCTTCCAAATACACACCTGATGTGTAA
>NC_044189.1:19609476-19616976 GCF_900880675.1 Sparus aurata
ACAGGTGGCATCCTATCACAGCACCACGCTGGAATCCACTGAGCTCCTGAGAGCGACAAATTCTTTCACACGTTTGTAGAAACAGTCTGTGTGTCTAGGTGCTGCTTTTATACACCTGTGGACATGGAAGTGATTGGAACACCTGATTTCAATTATTTGGATGGGTGAGTGAAGACTTTTGGCAATATAGTTTATAAACTACGTCCTGTATATGGCCCAGTCCTACAAGCCTACGTTAAGCCTGTGCTGTAGGTGGCGGTGTGGGGTATTGATCGGTGAGATGAACGTAGACGCAGGTGATCAGTCTGGAAACTGAAACCATCCCTGAACGGGAAGCTGACACAAAGAGCGGTGCCTGCTGTTCATGTCTAAAGGCTGGTCAGGTGAGTCGCTCCAATACAACTGATGTAGTTCAGAAGCCTCATGAATAAAATGAATCGGTGTGATGTTATCATAGCATAAGGAGACAATGTTCCGAACCAAAATCTACTTGAAGAGATGAAAGAGTTGTTAGCAGCAGTGTTAATGAATAAAAGGTTGATGTAGTTCAGAGATCCCGCTCTGTGTTAACCCTCACAAAGAGTCTCTTCTCAGCTGAGACAATATAGAAACATCAAGCAGCTTACATTTTTGATATATATATGACTTGATTTCTCTTAAAGGCTCCAAAGAATCTCTTATAAAAGGACTAAACTATATCTGCACCTCTACATACACAAACACAAGTGTGAGAGATATGTAAGATTCATAGCATGGTGGTATTATAGGTAGGGAAAAATGGCTGGATGATAGTATATTTTGATTTCAATAATATAACGAGTATGGAATAACATCAGCAGGAAGTGAGTGCTGATGACTGTCACTGCGGTGCTGCTGTGAAACCATGTGTAACAGAGAGGAGAGGCATTCTTGGCAGATGCAAGGTTTAATACACACCGTCCTGCTGCTCCGTCCACCACAATGCTGTTATTAAGTAGAACTGTTATAACATCGTCCTGAATCATGTTTCATGAAGCATCACTTTAACGCGATAGCACACGTTGATCACATGACTGAAGCTCCACGCATGTAACGAGACGTGTAACAGGTGTGATCGTCACATTCAGCAGCTCATTGTCAAGAAACCACAAACCAAGCCAACAGCTGGATCCACCACAGAGATCCACCAGAGTGCCCCCACAGAGATCCGCCACAGAGAGAGATCCGCCACAGAGATCCGCCACAGAGATCCACCAGAGATCCCCCACAGAGATCCCCCACATAGATCCCCCACAGAGAGAGATCCCCCACAGAGAGAGATCTGCCACAGAGATCCATCACAGAGAGAGATCTGCCACAGAGATCCGCCACAGAGATCCGCCACAGAGATCCAACAGAGATCCCCCACAGAGAGAGATCCGCCAGAGATCCACCAGAGATCCACCACAGAGATCCACCAGAGATCCCCCACAGAGATCCCACAGAGAGAGATCCGCCACAGAGATCCGCCACAGAGATCCCCCACAGAGAGAGATCCGCCACAGAGATCCACCACAGAGATCCCCCACAGAGATCCGCCACAGAGATCCGCCACAGAGATCTGCCACAGAGATCCACCACAGAGAGAGATCCGCCCCAGAGATCCACCACAGAGATCCACCACAGAGATCCCCCACAGAGATCCCACAGAGAGAGATCCGCCACAGAGATCCACCACAGAGATCCCCCACAGAGATCCGCCACAGAGAGAGATCCGCCACAGAGATCCGCCACAGAGATCCGCCACAGAGATCCACCACAGAGATCCCCCACAGAGATCCGCCACAGAGATCCACCAGAGATCCGCCACAGAGAGAGATCCGCCACAGAGATCCGCCACAGAGATCCACCACAGAGATCCCCCACAGAGATCCCCCACAGAGATCCCCCACAGAGATCCGCCACAGAGAGAGATCCACCACAGAGATCCACCACAGAGATCCACCACAGAGATCCACAGAGCCCTCTCTCCTTCGACTGGGTTGTCATGGTGATTCTTTTCCACGGTGACAGACGAGCTCTTGATAAACTGGTGCTGGCTGTTTCCATGGTGATATACATGAGTCATGTTTCAGCACCGAGTCCTGGGTTCATCTCTGCCCTCCAGTCACCTCAGACCAGCACCAGAGGTCCACCTGCAGGAGAGACACACACAGACATGACACAAACACACACCAGGCTTTTGTGTGTGTGTGTGTGTGTGTGTCTGCTGGTCTAAAAGCATTGTGTTTTCATATTCTTATCTATTAATTCCAGGAATCAGGCCTGGGGCTATCACAACACAGATATGGCTGCGTCACTGTCAACACACACACACAAACACACACACACACACACACACACACACACACACTGTATGACAGATCGGACAGGGGAAAGGTGGGCCTCATGGAGAGGAAGCCTAAAGGAAGCACTCGCTGTTCCCTTCCCGTTCCTGTGTGTGTGCGCGCGCGTGTGTGTGTGTGTGTGTGTGTGTGTGTGTGTGTGTGTGTGTGTGTGTGTGCACAGATTATGACCCCTTGCAGCTCAAGGTCTTCTTTTCCCAGTTCTCAAACCTCTAGAGCATAAAGTCTGACCAGACAGAGATTCGGCTCGAGGGAGAGGAAACAGAAAAGGTGTTTCCAGAAGTGTGGAGAGGAGACAGGGTGGAGGTGGAGGGTAGAGGTGGAGGTGGAGGTGGAGGGGAGACAGGGTGGAGGTGGAGGGTAGAGGTGGAGGTGGAGAGGAGACAGGGTGGAGGTGGAGGGTAGAGGTGGAGGTGGAGGTGGAGGTGGAGAGGAGACAGGGTGGAGGTGGAGGGTGGAGGTGGAGGGTGGAGGTGGAGGGTGGAGGTGGAGGTGGAGAGGAGACAGGGTGGAGGTGGAGGGTAGAGGTGGAGGTGGAGGTGGAGGTGGAGGTGGAGGTGGAGGTGGAGGTGGAGGGTGGAGGTGGAGGGTGGATGCACAGATGGTTGAATTGAAGGAAGGGATGGGAAGAAATGGAAGGAAAGGCACTGACGCACCTGTTAGTTGTGACAGAGTTGTGGAGGTTTGCACGGCTGAGCTGATCGGTCTTCTCTGGTTCTGTCCTCCGTCACTGTTTGTTTTATCTTAAAGGTGCAGTATGAAGTTTTGGGGAAGAAATTGTAATTGGCAGAGACAAATCATCATTGATTTTGTTTTGAATAAACAAACGGACCTTGAAGGACGACACATTCATGCTGTTTCACTGAAGATAGAAAGGCAGGGTCCGCCAAATGTAAACAAACAGAGCTCTGGGACCTTATTTTCCTCTGAGAGCAACTTCTGAATTCAGCTCTAGAAAAAAAATCTATATTTCTGAGTTTGTGTTATTACCTCATTAATATTGTATTAAAGTGCTGAATTTGAATTTCTTCTTCAGAACCACACGGAGCCTCTTTAAACCGAGGCCTGACATAATTCTGTTTCTGGAGGAAAGTAAAGAAACTTATCACTTCACAATTGTCTCCAAATTGTGTTAATTGGCTTTCCAGCTGATGGAAATGTCTCTTTATGTCTATAAAAAGAAGCTTTTTACAGTTCTGACATTTGGATGGACACCCTCCTCCCCGTCTCTCAGCCTCGGTCTCGGTCTGTTGCCTTTCCATTCTGCTGTTTCTTCTTCTTCTCTCTCTTTCTGTGTTACATAACTCTCTGACCCCTCCTCTCCACACAGTTCAACTCTGTATGTTTTTGCTCTGCATGACTTGCATTCTTTCTCAGGCTAGATTAATGTTGCTGCTGTTTGCTCTTTACTGAGATTATTTCTGTGTGTGGATGCACATACAGTTCTATTTTACACAGTGGGAATGTTGTTGGTGCATTTTCCAAAAGTCTTTTGATCTGTGTGTGTGTGTGTGTGTGTGTGTGTGCGTGTGTGTGTGTGTGTGTGTGTGTGTGTGTGCATGTGTGCGTGTGTGTGCGTGTGTGTGTGTGTGCGTGCGTGCGTGTGTGTGTGTGTGTGTGTGTGCGTGCGTGTGTGTGTGCGTGTGTTCCTCCGCTCTCTTGGCTCCGACTTGTTTTTCTTGGCGTCGGTGTAAAGTCTGTGTTATCGGGAGGATCAGCGGTTTGCTTCTGTATCAGGAACACGGCACAACATTTTCTTCTCCTTTATTTTTATAGTGGTTGCTGTAATCACTTACATAATCTTCCTCTTTCTGTTTTTTGCAGTATTTCTGGGGTAGCTGATGATGTGGGGAGGCAGGAAAGGTCGCAAGAGATTAAGAGGGAGACTCCTGGTTCATATGTGAACCAGGATGAAGGAGTCTAATTGCACATCCCCTTCAGGCCACTTAAACACTCAGAGTTTAATCTTGATATCTGTGCCGTTGGGTGCGGTCTGGGTTCCGGCCCCAAACTGTAATTAATGGCTTGCGGTGTCAGATCTTTTTACATCACCGCCTTATTTATCAGCTGTAGGCAATAATAGTTGTGGCTGTACCTCCAGCTACAGTTACATAATGAGCTGGCAGTTGTTCTTACACAGGTACACACACACATTCTCCACAGGTAGTTCAGTTTGAACACCTGGCAGTCTTCTGTGTGCCGTACAGCGTGCCATGAGTTCTACAGTTTGTACCAGACTCAGGTTATTTTGTGTTGTTTGATTTGAAATTCATTTGCTTTAAATAGTGTCGTGTCATTCATTAGTCTAAAGCTGAAGATGGCTGTAAGGACTCCGTTGATAATTTTTTACATTTGTAGTTTAAGTTGTTGCAGTGTGCATCATAAAGAAGTTCTTTAATCGAGTCCTGACTGAGACATTGTGCTGCGTCACCTCCGGCTGCTTGTCGTGTTTTTCAGCCAAGATGAAGCTCTGGAATCAGAGCAGAGCTGTCGTGGGCGACTGTTCTCTGTCTTTAACCTGCGATCCACCTGAACGCCCCGACGATGACTCATTATAAGGTGTAAGAATATCCTGTGCTGCAGTTGTGCGTGTTAGATCATCAGCATCATCGCTCTCTTCACAGAAATCATCATGTTACTAACAACAACCCGCTGACCAGGTGTGAGTCGTTGCATGTAGGAACTATTTTCTCTCTGCTAAGTTACAAAGTAGTTAAGTAGTTCCGGCGACATACCTCTGAAAACCGCATCACCAGGCAGAAGGCAGCGTGTTTCTATTAATTATGATAATAATAAAGATGGTAATAATGGACGAGAAGCTTGTGCTCTGATGTCAAAATGAGGTCTATCCTCCTCAGTTGAGCTGTATGATTACCTAGCTTCGTTAGCTAGCTTCGTTAGCTAGCTTCATTAGCTTGCCTCTCGTATATGAACTGTCCCTGAAAAGTGTCAGTACTTTATTTCAGATGCTGCAGAATTTGTTATTTGTTGAGATCAATGAGCCCAAAATCATCCCACCTGAGGGAGAGGATCTCAGTGCGCTGAACATCTGTATAATACTATAGTAGAACATGAGTCATCAGGAAATGTCAACACACACACACACACACACACACACACACAGGGAGCATCCGGGGCGTGTGTGTGTGTGTGTGTGTGTGTGTGTGTTGAGACAGAAACAGGAAGAAGTCCTGCGTCCAGAGCGGGGTGGAGTTGAAAGATATAAAATCACTGAATATATTGATACCAGTAACTCTTAAACAGAATGTCAGCCCAACATTTACAAGCTTTGGTGTGTGAATCCGTCCCGCTCATCTCCTCAGCAACTCAGATTCAGTAAACTCAAACTCAAATTTACGTCCATTAAAATGTTCAAAATAAAACTTCAAAGTTTGGAAACAGTTCCTACAGAGATACTTCTGTAATGTAAGATAAAATAAGATCTGATTGGCACCAAAAAACACGAGACATGTTCATAAGAAGAAACTTTTAGTAGACAAAAGTTAGATGTTGGAGCTGCCCCAACAGATTACACTGCAGCCACAGCTGGTGACCTGCTGGACTGTCCAAAGCTTTCACATTACATTTACATTCATCAGACACTTTTGTCCAAAGCGACTCACAGTAACTTATACATACATACACTGATGGCGGTGGCTGCTGTGCAAGGTGCCGACCAGCACATCAGGAGGCCCTAGTTCAAGAATAGCAGATATTAAGCAACACTCATGAAACTCCAAAGATCCTCAGAAAGTCAAAGTGCTGCTCACACCTGCAGAGTGTCAGACACACTGAGGCGTTGGAATCAGATGAACACTGGAGCCAGACAAGTGGCATATCCATCCAACACACCTGACACACATTATTATATAATAACTCAGATATATCTTTGGCTTTGATGAGCTGCAGTTTCTTGTACATTATGGGATGTCAGATGCAGAAACAGTTATTAAACACAGTAAATCAATCAAGTCCCTATATCTGCCTGAAATGTAACATTCTGATAGTTGTGATAGTGTTTATGAGATATTTGACTAGAAGTGAGATCAATATGATGTTGACAGTGATAAAGTCTAATATGGACTCAGCTGGATTGATGGATGTGTGGGTCAGTCTCTGGTATTGTGTTGACTTTATTGTGTGTAAGCTGAGATGCAGGCTGACGGGGTTTGTTCAGTGTGGACACACTTCACTTACACCTCTGAGTGGCTACAGTCTAAACACCTCCAGCGTCTTCACTCCTTTAAATCCACTTCAGTTCTGTCCCTGCTCCACTTTGACATGCTGACTGTCCCCTTCTCTTCTCGTCCTCAGGAGGCCGTGGGGAGAGTTTGTCTGAAGGAGAGAGGACGGGACGTTCTGGTGTTGCGGAGAGTGACATCATCAGTGACGTCGCCATCTGAGCGGCCCTCCCCCACATCGTCAGGAGGCGGGTCCAGAGAGGAGGACTGTGACAAGAGGTCAGTCCCTCCTCCAACATAATGAGAGAGTGCAAACCAACAGTGGCAACACAAAGTATAATCACAGTACTGCTCCCTCTCCGCTCAGCTCCTTTTACTTTGGGAACTCAAATTAGGAAGCCTAAAGGAAGCACTCGCTGTTCCCATCCCGTTCCTGTGTGTGTGTGTGTGTGTGTGTGTGTGTGTGTGTGTGTGTGTGTGTGTGTGTGTGTCTAAGATAATGTATGCTTTAGCGTCTGGCACAGAGCGGGAAGAAGAGAATGGCTTTTTTGTTTTCAGCTGAAAGGGAAACAAAGATGACACCAAGACTTCTTTCTGCAAGTCAGTGTATGGTTTGGGATCATGTGTGTGTGTGTGCGTGTGTGTGTGGTGTTTGTGTGTGTGAATGCGTGAACAAGTGCAATTCCTCAAAGCCAGTTTTCTTTGTGCGGTGTCTGCGTTTGTGTGTATTTAAGCCAGTGTGTGCCAAGACCTCCGGCACAATGCAGGGAGTGTCAGTGACAGGCAGGTTAAGTGGGTGTGTGTATATGTGTGTGTATACAGTGCTCAGCATCTTCACTAGCAATCAGTTCCCTGTGAGGGCTGCTGTAGGAGCTGTCACAGAGAGGGTGTAATCTCTGGAGCGCTCAGCTGACGGGGGCAGAAGGCGAGGCGGTTTAGCCCACAGGATAGCGCCC
>NC_044189.1:19621976-19624476 GCF_900880675.1 Sparus aurata
ACACACATGCAGATTGTTCTTGTCACATTATTCTCGTGGTGTCTCTGTGTTCCTGCTGTTCTCTCGTAGTGTCTCTGTATTCCTCGAAAATCAAGTTTGAACGAATTTGAAATGACATGCAACGTCTAAACCACATGACATTATTGTCATTATTTGAGTTACGTTAATTTGGCACCTCCGCTCGTCTGTGGTGCCTTGGTCACGTGGGTGGCAAGCTAGCAGGTGAGTCCGCAGATTTGTGTGTTAATTATTTTCCATCTACAGTGAAGAACCCGAAATACTTCCATACACTAATTCCCAGATGCTTTGGTGTCGTGATTGTCCGCTCAGTACGGCTTTGCTCGCTAGTGTCCTCCATTTTTGTAGCAAACAACATAACATTACTAGCTGAATTGATGGTTTGTCTCAGCCAGCAGCTAAAGTTTAAAAGAAATTGCCAAATTTTAAGATTCATGGCAAACTAAGATGAACAGACTACACACAGACAGCTTTCATTTTAGCGTGTTCTTAACAAGCTGTTAATTGTTAGCTTAACAAGCACTGTGGTCGTGTAAAACGTGCCGGTGGAAATGTCGCTGTTTATGCTGAAATATGAGGAACGTTTATGCTTGTTGAACAAGTGGTACTTATTGCCTCGCCAAGGAGGTTATGTTTGTTGTCTTTCAACTCGTGAAGGTTTTATTGCACTTGCAACAACGCGTGTCGTCGTCTCCACCTGGTCACTTCTCTCCTCTCTCTGCTGCCGTTGCACACGTCTCTCTCTCACCCATGCTCTCTGTGTGTGTGTGTGTGTGTGTGTGTGAAGAGCAGCCCCCCCCCCCCAGTGATCAGAGAGCAGGGCAGGGAAGAAGCAGTTTATGGCGCTGTGGAAAAAAAACTGCAGCCATCGGCCACTATCGGAGCCAATTTCCGCCGATTTCGATAGTTTGTAAAACGTCCCATCGGCGCGGATTAATCAGCCAAAACTATTAATTGGTCAACCTCTGATAGGTCAAGCTGATTTAGAGCGCCGTCTGCTGGATCACAAGGCGAACTACTTCAAACGGTCCTGTTTATAGACTGTACATTATGAGTTCGAACAGGTCATTACATTCGAATACGAACTTCTCCCTCCACTTTTGAACGATGTGTTCCTGCTGTTCTCTCGCGGTGTCTCTGTGTTCCTGCTGTTCTCTCGCGGTGTCTCTGTGTTCCTGCTGTTCTCTCGCGGTGTCTCTGTGTTCCTGCTGTTCTCTCCGGTGTCTCTGTGTTCCTGCTGTTCTCTCGCGGTGTCTCTGTGTTCCTGCTGTTCTCTCTCGCGCGTGTCTCAGTGTTTCCTGCTGTTCTCTCGCGGTGTCTCAGTGTTCCTGCTGTTCTCTCGCGTGTCTCTGTGTTCCTGCTGTTCTCTCGCGGTGTCTCTGTGTTCCTGCTGTTCCTCTCATCGCGGTGTCTCAGTGTTCCTGCTGTTCTCTCGCGTGTCTCTGTGTTCCTGCTGTTCTCCGTCGCGGTGTCTCAGTGTTCCTGATGTTCTACCCTCGCGGTGTCTCTGTGTTCCTGCTGTTCTCTCGCGGTGTCTCTGTGTTCCTGCTGTTCTCTCGCGGGTGTCTCTGGGTTCCTGCTGTTCTCCGCGCGTGTGTCCTCTGTGTTTCCTGCTGTTCTCTCGCGGTGTCTCTGTGTTCCTGATGTTGCTCTCGCGGTGTCTCTGTGTCTGATGTTCTCTCGCGGTGTCTCCTGTGTTCCTGCATGTTCTCTCGCGGTGTCTCTGTGTTCCTGATGTTCTCTCGCGGTGTCCTCTGGTTCCTGCTGTTCTCTTGTGGTGTCTCTGTGTTCCTGCTGTTCTCTCGTGGTGTCTCTGTGTTCCTGCTGTTCTCTCGCGGTGTCTCAGTGTTCCTGATGTTCTCTCGCGGTGTCTCTGTGTTCCTGCTGTTCTCTCGCGGTGTCTCTGTGATTCCTGCTGTCTCCGTCGCGGTGCTCGTGTTCCTGCTGTTCTCTCGCGGTGTCTCTGTGTTCTGCTGTTCTCTCGCGGTGTCTCTGTGTTCCTGCTGTTCTCTCGCGGTGTCTCTGTGTTCCTGATGTTCTCTCGCGGTTGTCCGCTGTGTTCCTGATGTTCTCTCGCGGTGTCTCTGTGTTCCTGCTGTTTCTCTCGCGGGTGTCTCTGTGTTCCTGCTGTTCTCTCGCGGTGTCTCTGTGGTTCCTGCTGTTCTCTTTGTGGTGTCTCAGTGTTCCTGCTGTTCTCTCGCGGTGTCTCAGTGTCCTGCTGTCTCTCAGTCGGCGTGTCTCTGTGGTTCCGATGTTCTCTCGCGGTGTCTCTGTGTTCCTGCTGTTCTCTCGCGGTGTCTCTGTGTTCCTGATGTTCTCTCGCGGTGTCTCTGTGTTCCTGATGTTCTCTCGCGGTGTCTCTGTGTTCCTGCTGTTCTCTCGCGGTGTCTCTGTGTTCCTGATGTTCTCTCGCGGTGTCTCTGTGTTCCTGCTGTTCTCTCGCGGTGTCTCTGTGTTCCTGATGTTCTCTCGCGGTGTCTCA
>NC_044189.1:19634476-19734476 GCF_900880675.1 Sparus aurata
GTGGAATGTTCCTTTTTTAAATTTTTGTCAAAGTGTCGTCGCCCGCCTCAGAGGTCAACAAGGACTTGAAAGCCTCTTCATCATTTCAGTTGCAAATACAAACAGTCTGTGGAGGAGTTGGATCTGTTGACCTGCTCGGTGGGTCCGGACTCACACACCTGCCTGTGAGGATCCCAGGTACACACCATCGTTGTTTAGGTGTTAGTGTGGAGCTGTTTTTGGTTATTATGTGGAGTGCTAATGCAGTACGACGTAGAAACATATCTACACCTCGCTCACAGAACACAACAACTGACTGACTGATGCTTAAAATCACTAAAGCTGTCCTGAACGTGTCGAGTCCAAACACACGGTTATTGGTTCTGCTTCCCATTTCAGAGTCGGGTTGACTTTTAGCCACTCCTCATGCACTCTTCTCTATGATGTCTTTGTGTGTATAGATAATGCTGATTTTACATTGTATATAATATGGACCTATACATTTTCAGTGCCAAACGTCACATAGAGTCCTGCAGCACAGACGCACTACAGAGGCCCAGGTTTGTTTAGGATTCAGTGTCTTTCAGATTCCCTTGAATTAGTCCTGGAGAGTCCTGGAGAGTCCTGGAGAGATGCCTTCTGACATTATGATGACTGATTTCAAGGTGCATGATGGTATCAAACACAAGCTGGTCGCTATGGAAACGCAGCTCCATCATAGAGCTGTTTTTCTTTCATTTTTATCCTTGAGTTATATTAACAGAGCACGTCAAACCTTTGTTAAGAAATAGCTTTATTCAACACAGTCATGTTCATTCATTTGACATTGATGATTCATTCTTACTGACTGAACAGATTATTCATGTTCTGGGTAAACTGGCTGAGAAATGAACACAGGTGTGGACAGGATAATAGAAGCAGAAGCTTCCTCTGTGAAGCCCAGACTCTCTAACTCTGTCCCTCTAACATTGCTTCTCATTATTGTTGCTTTCCAGCTACTGTGAGAGTCGTCCTCTGAACCAAATAAATCCTCAAATTCTGAAATCTTCCTATGAAAAACACCTATTTGCCATTCAAATGACGGAGGGACACACCTGTCTTAATAAACTGATCACTGCATCAGTCTGTAGTCCCAGGAAGGAAATGCAGCATGTTATGAGGACAGTCATTCAGAAATGATACTTAATGGGTGATGATTTTTACAATTTAAGTCAAGAATCACGGAGCAGTCTTCACACCTGGCAGACCTGAGATGTTATTTTGTCCTCGGCCTGTTTCTGTTCTCACAGCCAGTTACTCCAGCTGGACATTTCTGCTGAGTAGGAGGAAAGATTCCTGAATGTTATGTAGCGATGCATGTCGTGCATTGTTTGGGTAGTTGGGGAACATTGGGGGCTAAAGTGCAATACAGTAGAAATGTCTGTCACCACAAGTGTTCATCGTCATTTCAACACTAAGACTTTCAGAGCACAGAGCTGCTTTCTCCTGCAGATCTTAACCAATCACACGCTTTCAAACATCTTTGGTTCAGTAAAAAAGAGAAAAGATCAGAGATGATCTGAAGGTGAAGACTCACTTTTAAACATTCTTTTGTTGTGAGCAGCTTTGACATCGTCTGTTGTTAAGAACTCCAAGCTGTTGTTGTCACCAACACTTCCTGTAGATGCTCTGACTCAAAGCTGAATATCACCTAAACTGATTCATTCCTGTTCAAAGCTTATTTTAGCTGTTTAATTTGTACAGTTTCAATTATACAGATCATAAAGTGGATTTCCATGTAAAGCAAGACTGTATAGCTTGTGCTGAATGACAGCCACTGCAGCTTCTCAGGAGTTATGGGATAAAGCTAAATGTCAAAATAAAGTTTAGCATTTTAGCCAGAATGCTAAGCTACTGTAACAGTAACACTAGTGGAGGAGAGTCAAAACGTCAGAGAAATGTCGTGGCTGTATTTTCCTAAAGTTTGCTAAACACTAGCTGAATGCTAGTGTTTGGCATTTGCCAATTA
Source organism: Sparus aurata (assembly GCF_900880675.1). Taxonomy (NCBI): domain Eukaryota; kingdom Metazoa; phylum Chordata; class Actinopteri; order Spariformes; family Sparidae; genus Sparus; species Sparus aurata. The sequence goes on from NC_044189.1 coordinate 19,636,464, forward strand.
GCCTTTAGCTTAACACTAACTAAATGCTACTCTTTAGCATTAAGATGAACACAAAATTAACATTTAGCAACAAAAGCTACGCTATTATAACAGTGACACAGGTGACATTATTTACCTAAAGATTGCTAACATTAGCTCTCATTATCCCTCATGTGCTTCTAGTCAAACCAGGCATGCTAACGTGTTTTATTGGTTTCAAGTTTAGCGTTTCATTCATAAGGGAAACCGCGTTAAAGTTCCACATTCTGCTTTAAAGATGCTTTTAGTGAAACCAGAGTGTCTTTGAGCCGATGAATCAGAGCCATGGTCTGTTCATATCAGAGTCATAGAGAGGCCTGGTGACCTGAACATGACGCACACCTGCACAAACACACCTCTGCTCATTGTGTTCAAAGAGCAGAATAAATGTGCTATACTGGTTATTTATTGTAATATACTGTTTATTTATGTATTTTTGAGGTGACAGAAGATCATGTGCCATGTTCAGAGGTTCAACAATGTGGAAGTGCGTTCTCGAGAAGGAAACTTGTTTTTGGTTTGAAGCTGCGATGCTGGAATGTAAAAGTACTTGTTGTTACGTTTAGTGGCCAGTTGAGGGCAGCAGAAGATAAAGTCAGTGACGAGTCGTCTCTCGTCGCTGTCATGGACAGGAAACCAACAGGAAGGTGTATTTAGTGTTTTATTGGCTGTCGTCATGACTGTAAAGTTACGTTTTTTAAAGCATTGTTGTTTAAAACCTGTTTGCATGTTAAAATAAAAGACACAAAGTTCACAATGCAAGAGAGACACGGTGAAGGCTTTGTACTATTGTAATATTGTTGATGTGTAAATATATGCCCATGTTTGGTATGTTATTATTTATCAGTTGTAAATGAAACAAAACAAAAAAATGAGTCAACCACAAAGCAATACGTCTCCCCTCGTGACCCTCGACCTCCTGACAGCTGAAGCCACACGTCTTTTCTAAAGCTGCGTTTTACTATGTCAGATATGACTGAATTGAATAAATTATAGGTTTTCTGTGACATCTCCGGCTGAGCTCGTGGTCCTTATTTCTTCAACAGAGACTCCGACACCGACATGCTGCTGTTGCTGTTGTTGTTCGGTCTGGTTCTGGTGTCTGGTGATGTGGAGATGCACATTTTCTCTGTGTGTAGAAAAGAAGTCTTTTTCATCGAAGCAGCACAAACACAGATCACTTCAGTGATCTGTCAAAGGAAATATCTCCATAACATTTGAGTAGTTTCAGATGTGTCTCTTTTGATTGATTAATAAAAAAAGTTTTAGATTTAGAAGAGCTGTTACTGGTAATTTGGAGATAATTGATACTTTGTCATATTTATTAAACTCTATTAACCCATAATAACCCTCTACTAACCCATACAGATAATTATTATGTTTTATTTTTGAAAATACTCTCCACTGTCCTGCGTCAGTGTTTCCATGGGAAATATCTTTCCTTTGAGGTGTATATCATTAATATCACATTAAACAAAGGTTTTATTTTACAATATATTCATAGAACTCGTAACAGAGCCGTGATCGACATCGTATTGAACGACTGAAGCAACCAGAAAGAAACTGTCATCACGTTTATGATGAAGGTGTTTGAGAAGAATTCATTTGGGCCTCCTAATCTCTTTTTCTTTGAAATAAATTCAGACATCTCTTTAAATAACATGATGCAATACTGCATAGATAACCGGGAACAGAACTGATCCCAGTTGATACATTTTGGACCTGAGTTGTAGATTTACAGCTGGATCACACGTGCATTGATTTTGGAGTTCTGGTTAAAGTGTCACCAACCAGATCAGTCCAGTTTAAATCATGATGCTTGTTAAAGGTGACATATGTAACAGTGTTAAAATCATCGTCAGGATGTGAAGAAATAATGTTTCTAAAATATTTTGGTGCCATGTCAAACACATCTCTGTATTGTGTTGCAGAGTTATCTACTGAAGTTAGCACGTTAGCATAGCATCCCATTAGTGCAGCATGACACGGCTAACTGAGCTAACAAGCTAACAGTAGCTCCAGTCATGGCAGTATGAACACAATACAGTCACCAGCTGTAACTGTGGTGACATGCTGTCTGTTTTGGGAGTATGAATCCAACAGTTGGCCACTTCTAACATGTTGCACCTTTAGGACCCAGGACACCTGAAGAAGGAACCTTGGACTCACAGGAATCGAAGCTGCTTCCTTGTTTCCTTCACAAGGAAATGTGTACGATTGAATCTATAAAACCAGCAGCTACGATTGTGACACTGATAGTGAGAGTAATTTATGTTTTTGTATGAAAAGCTCAGAGCAAAAATAAAGGAAGTGACAACATCTTCATGGATCTGTGGCAGCTTCTGATAAATGACTGACCCAGTGATCTTAGTGAGGTGGTCCAAAGGATGAAGGGCACTTTGGACTGAAAGGTTCCTTCTGTGGAAAAGATATGAGAAGTAGATATGCCTGTATCATAGCAACAGAGGGATTGTTGTTGTGACACAATAAAACTATAATTATACTGAACAACAAGCAGTAAATCTCTCCTGAACATGTCAGACTCCACAACGTTTGATGAGCAGTGAACATTTATTACTTGTTTTTAACGTCCTTGTTCACTTTTTAGAGTCCTGGTTGATTTTATCCAAAGTTTCTGATGAGACTGTTGTTGTTCCAGTGGATGATGATAGTTTTGCATTGCAGTGTGAATAATGTGAAGCTAAACATTTGTGAGTGACATGCGTCACAGTGGGTCCTGCAGCAGAGATGTGCTGTAGAGCTCTGGGCTCCTGCTCTGTTTAACAATCAGTGTTTTTGTTTCAGCACAGTAAAACTCGTCACAGTTAAATGTTACATGTTGTGTGTTTAATGAACAATAAGGATTACTGGATTATAATGATGATGATAATACTACTACTACTACTACTACTAATAATAATGATGATAATATTGATGATAACAATGTTAAATCTGCAGTGAAACTTCAGTGTGAGACTGAGTGTAAATGACAACAGCTTCATGGATTCATTGCGGCCTCTGATGAATCATGTTCCTTGTTATCTAAATATCCTGGCCCAAAGGTCCAGGGACACGTTGGATTGGTTCCTGGTATTTCTGCTGAATAGATATGAGAAGTAATCATGACTGTATCATTACAAACATGACACAGTTTAACAGCTATTGAAGGAGAGTGAACAGTCATTGCTGATGTCCTGGTTAATTTTTGATCCAAACTCCTTTATGGTCATCAGATGATGATGTTTTTGTTCTGTGTGCTGTTTAAAGTGATTGTCGTACACGTTGGACCAATGATACGACACCAGCAGTGTGAACACCCTCTCTGAGACCTATAAAAGAAAGTGGGCTCTCTTCTGTCTGTACAACATTCTCACTATCATCCGACAGAGCAGATCACTGCGACTCCAAAGACTTCAGAGACTCTCCGACCATCACATCAACCCCTCGTCCTGCAGCTGTGACAGAGACTCTGACTCCAACATGTTCTTGTTCCTCTTCTTGTTTGGTCTGGCTCTGGGTGCTGTGTCTCCTTCAGATGTGCCTCAAGTGAAGCTGCTGCGTGGCGGCTGTCCCATGTTCTGGTACAGCTTCAACGGACGCTGCTACAAGTACGTCGCTACAGGTTTGACCTGGGCTGATGCAGAGCTGTACTGTGTGTCAGAGGGAGCCAACCTGGTGTCTATCCACAGTCTGGAGGAACAGGAGTTTGTCAAGTCCCTGATCAAGAACTTTGACCACGCTGAGGGACCCACCTGGATTGGACTCAGTGACATCCACAAAGAAGGCAGATGGATGTGGTCTGATGGTGGTGCAGTGGACTTTGTCTTTTGGGGATCAGGACAGCCAAACAATGTTGGAGGAAATGAACACTGTGTTCACACCAGCGATGAGAAAGAACTGAGATGGCACGATAACCGTTGTTCTATTACTGTCTCATCTGTTTGTGCATCTCGCATAAAGTCTCCTTAGCAACTGAGAAAGTTAGACGTGCTATAAGTGATGTGCGGTGTTTTCTTCATTAACATAATTGTTAAAAACCTTTATACTCCAACAGTCATCACAGTTACAGAGTGTTCGGAGGAACAGAGAGCTAAACAGTGTTTGGGGGACATGAACACGACCATCAGTATTCATTAACTCTTCCCTCTTTTTGTGCATCTCACATAATGTGTCCTTTTTTTTATTTACTTTTTATTTACTTTTTATGGGCACAAAAACACACAACTTAACAAAACATAACATGACAAGGGGAGGATTTGTTCATTAAGTGAAGCACATCATACATAAAAGGATGTTTCTAGATGATATGGAGCAAAACATTTCTTAATCAAGGGTTTGGCCTTGTCTTTGTGATCTATATGAAATCGGGTCTTACAGTTGACAGGTAGCTGAGCCATTTCAACCAGTTCTCTTCAAAAATATCAGTTTGGTTTTTGAGTTTGAATGTAATTCTCTCCATAACATATATATTATAAATGGTATCAATCCATTCATTAATTGTTGGTTTGTCTTTTTTAAACCACTTTCTGGTCAGGGCCTTTTTACAACCCACTAGCAACACTCTCAGAAGGTATTTGTCTCTCTTTGGAAGATAAAGTCCATCCAGATCACACAGGTACATGACTTTGAAATTTAAAAACATTTTCCTTTTAAAAACAGCCTCCAGGACTCCAATGATCTCTCTCCAAAATGGAGTCACAGAGGGACAGTTCCAGAATATATGAAAATGGTTTGCTGAGGTATTCCCACATGACCTCCAACAGGCAGTCTGATTTGAGTAGTTAGTCTTTTGTGCAGGAGTACGAAAGAATCGAGTCACATTTTTCCAACTGAATTCCCTCCAGGAGGGGGAGCTTGTCACTGACCACTGTTGTCTGCAGATCCTGTCCCAATCTTCTTGAGAGACTGTGAGGCCTCCCTCTGCTTCCCATCTTTCCTTAATGTCCAAAGTATGATCACTTTTAAGATTTTGACGAGCGGAATATAGTTTGGATATTATCTTTTGGAGGGTGACATTCTTGTAGGCTCTTTGAAAAGTGATAGAATTTCATCCCTCCCTGTAATAACATCCCTTGGGAATTTCTTGCTCATAAAGTCCCTAATTTGTAAATATCTAAAGTGATCTTGATTGTGCAGACCAAATTTTTCTGGAAGTCCTGGAAGCTCAAAACCTTATCCTGATCAAAGAGTGTGCAGTAGGCCGTAAGTCCATTTTCTGTCCAGTTTTTAAACCTTGTGTCATAGTTATTTGGCACAAAATCTGGATCATATGCAAACCATTTAAACATTTCGGCTCCTCTCTTCAAATTATATTTTTTTATAATTTCACCCCATGTTGTCAAAGAGCCAGATATCCATGGGTTTTGGGGGTCTGGGAGGAGATTAATTAATGAAGGATCACCAACTAAGTTATTAACTGGTGGTCCCTTTCCCATTGCCATTTCTATTTCTTTCCATTTTGATCTATAATTTGGTGTACACCATCCCACTAATGGCCTAATTTGAGCTGCTCTATAATAATTTGTCAAACAGGGGAGGGCGAAACCACCTTTCTCTTTTGGTAGTTGTAGGGTTTTATATTTTATTCTTGGTTTCTTCCCCGCCCATATAAATCTGGAAAGAATTTCATCCCACTCTCGAAAATATAATTCTGGTTTCCCAATTGGTATTGAGTGAAACAAATATAAAAGTCTTGGTAAAATGTTCATTTTAACCGAATCTATACGAGAACTGATATTTAGATAGGGAATTAAGTTCCATCTGTTGATATCTGCTATAATTTCTTTTTTGAGTGGGCCATAGTTAATTTCTTCTATTTTTGATATGTCTAGGGGAAGGAGAATTCCCAAGTATTTTATAGAACTCTTGTCCCAGTCTAGATGGTAAATGGAGCGGAGACATTGAGGGGGATCGAAATGAAAACTAAGGACCTGGGTTTTTTTCGTATTTAGTTTATACCCTGAGTATGACCCGTACTCATCTAAAATAGACATCAACGCTGGCAGAGATTCTATTAGATTTGAAAGGCTAACAAGCACGTCATCCGCGAAAAGGGCCAGCTTTTGTTCTCCTGCTGCCATGTTTATACCCGTGATCTTGTTGTTCTGTCTAATCCATTGTGCCAATGGCTCGATAAAAATTGCGAATAAGATTGGACTTAGGGGACAGCCCTGTCTTGTTGATCTCTCCAGCAGAAAGGAGTCCGTATGCTCCCCGTTGATTTTTAGCTTAGCAGATGGTTTATCATAAAGGGCTTTTAATGTATTAATAATTACCTGGTCAAAACCAAATTTCTCCATAGCACTGTATAGGAATTTCCATCTAACCGAATCAAAAGCCTTTTCGGCATCTAAACTAACTAAAATGGCCTGTATTTTGTTTTGACTTATATGTCTGATAATTTGTAGAGATCTTCTAATATTGTCATGTGTCTGACGTGCAAGAACAAAACCTGTTTGATCCATATTGATTATTCGGGGTAAGATTTTCTCAAGTCTCTTAGTAATAATTGAAGTAAATAATTTATAGTCCAAATTAAGCACACTAATAGGTCTGTAATCTGCGCAGTCTAATTTGTCCTTTTTTCCCTTAGGTATAACCGATATAATCGCTTCTTTCCATGATATAGGGGTTTCCCCTTTAGCCAGGACCCAGTTAAATGTTTTTAATAAAATAGGTGTCAAAACCTCCTTCAGTTTCTTATACCACTCTGAACTGAATCCATCCGCACCTGGGGATTTATTGGCTTTGAGTCTTGAGATAGCCGAATAAATTTCCTCTTTTGAAATTTGTGAGGTTAATTTTTTATTTTCTTCTTCTGTAAGTTTTGGTAGATTTAAGGATTCGAGTAGTAACTCCATTTTTTGGTCGGTATTAACTTGAGGTTGAGAATATAATTTTTCGTAATATGCTTTAAAACAGTCTTTAATTTCCTGAATTTGGTGGTGAATTACCTTAGTTTTTGGGTCCCTTATCTTGTATATTGCATTGTCTGCCTGTTGTTTTCTTAACTTGTATGCTAATAGTTTTGAATATTTGCTGCCCCCTTCGTAGTATTTTTAATTTGTGTAACTCTTCAATCTAATTTCTTTTCTTCTTTATTTCTATTTTAATCTTTGGGTCTGTTGACTCTTTGTGTTCAGATTCTAGGCTTTTAAGTTCAGTCTGGAGTGTTTTAATTTTAACTTCTTGTTTTTTAAGAAAAGACGTCACTGCAATCACCCTCCCTCTTAATATGTTAAAATTTTAAAAAATAATCAATTCTAGAATATGTTGAGTGAGGAGATGAATAGAAGGTATAGTCTTTGGATGATGGGTTTAGGTGTTTCCAAACATCAATTAGTCCGATTTCTGATAGTAGTAAATTAATTTTCTTTGTTATTTTTTGGGGGCGGGACGTTCTTGTCGCTGTTGAGTCAAGGTTCGGGTTAAATGTAGTATTAAAGTCCCCTGTGCTTCAGTTGCGATCCTTTCAATTACTTGAGTATAGAAATTTGGTTCTGAACCAGGAGGGATGTATACATTATAAAGGGTAAATAAATGTCCATCAGCTTTCCCACGGATCATTATGAACCTTCCTTGTCTTTAATAGTAGACATATGTTCGTATGTCACCCTTCCTGAGATTAGAATAACTACTCCCCTGGTATGTTTAGATCCATTTGAGGAGGAGAAGACATATTTAAACCCCTGTCTTTTGAGTTTTTCATGTTCAGTTTCCATCAAGTGGGTTTCCTGCAGATAGGCAATATCTATGTTTTCTCTTTTTAATTTAAGAAGAATTTTGCTCTGTTTGACTCGGCTACGAAGCCCATTCACATTTAGAGACACTACTTTCATTATCTGGTTCCTGTATGTGTCGGCTTACCTCTGTAATTGTATGATGCTTTAACCTTAACGAAAACAGATTTCCCTTGTAGAAAAAAACATTTCTCCCCTGTACTGAACATAGAACAAGAACAAGCGTTTACACTCATCATAACAGATATGAATACATGAACTTCCTGTGACTGAGGGATCTTTGTCCCTCTAGGGTCCCTGTTGGTGGGTGGAGGGAAAAAACCCTCCTGAGTGGTGAAGTGACTAACCAGCCGGTGCACTCCATGTCCACTTATTAGTCCAACATTACTATTACCCGTTCAGTCAGTTATTTTTTTTAAATTTTATTTTATTTTTTTACAGTAAACAGATTATTTTTAAAGTAAAGAGAGAGAGTAAAAAGGAACAGATTGCCTCCCTCCCTCTGCGTTTTTCCATCAATTCGTATGCATAATCATGGTCAAAGAAAATCGGTTTGTTGTTGAAGTGGATTTTCTTTTTCCAAGCCAGCTTCAATACCGTTTCTTTGACGTCATACTGCTGAAAGTTTATCACAATAGACCGGGGTGTAGCGTCAGGTCCCGGCTTCTGGGTCAGAGCTCTATGAGCCCGCTGAATCTGCAGGGACATACCGTCGGGGAGAGCCAGCTCTGTGGTCAGCAGGGTTTCCATAAACTTTATCATCGAGTCGCCCTCTGAGCCCTCCGACACTCCGTAAACTCGGATGTTGTTTCTTCTACACCTGCTTTCCATGATGCTCTTTCAGCAGACTCAAAAGAGCTTCTTTAGATGCAGCGCCGCTTGTTTCCATATCCGAAATGCGCTCCTCTGCCTCGGTGATCGCCAGGTCGTGACCCTGGAGCCTGGTCCCGACGTTGGCTAGCTTCTGGGTTAGCTCGTGTCTCAGTGTCGTGTCGCAGCTCGTCCTTGAAGTCTTTCTTTAAGTCACCCTTGAGATCGGAGATAGCTGACTGAATGTCGTTTTGGAAATCACGGATGTTACTTGAGATGGCAGACAGTTTCTGTAGTAGCTTGTTGTCCTTAGCTTCACCGCCGTCTCCGCTAGCTAGCAGGTCGCCATTTTCCTTTTCTTGCTCAGTTACTCTCTCCGTCTGGTTGGAATCGTCTCTTTTTTGTTTCCTCCTTCTCATTCCTCGTTTTCAAGTTAAAGTTATCGAGTTTGGAGGTATTTTGATACTGACTGATACAGAGCGATTGACTAAGCGTCTGTCACGAGCATAGCTTAACCGGAAGTCCCTCTGACACTCATGTGTCCTTCTTAACTGATGTGGTTCCAGATGTCTGATCCAACCTGGTCCCTGTTCACCTGTTTCTCTGTTCATGTGCTTTGGACCTCGACTACAAAGATAACTGTGTTCAATGAATGTGTGTGTGTGTTGATTAAAGGGGACAATAATTAATAAGTCGTGGAACTCATTGATAATGTTAAAGTAAATCAAAGGGACAATTTGTGTTGTATGAAAAGTGGTTGTATGTGGTTCTTACCTGTAGTCAGCGTGTTACCTACAGAAGATGGCGGTCGGCACACACAACAGTCAGTGGTCTCATTAAGACCGACCCAAAGAAGGGCCACACCTTTGACCTGGGCTGATGCAGCGGGAGCCAACCTGGAGTCTGTCCACAGTCTGGATGAGCAGGATGTCATCAGGTTATCAAGAACTTTAAATCTGCTCAGGGACTTACCTGGATTGGACTCTGAGGTGATCAGAGACTTTCCACCTGTTGCTCTGTAGTAATGCATGAAGGCTGCGTGAGACAGATTTAAATGTGATGATTGAAATTCTCCTTGTGTTGTTTGCATTTTGGATTTTGGATCCCAGCTGATCATTAAAGCTTCTTTTACCTTCCTACCTCGTGTGTCCTGCGTTTGGGTCAGTTCATGAAAAACTCTTAAAGGTCCCATTTGTAAGAAAACACTGACGCCTTGGGATGGCGGCCGACCCGACCTACAATCCCAGTGAGGCAGTATTTGACGAGTTGGCAGTGAGACTCAAAAATCAACTTTCATGGAAACTGGAAACAGATACTTTATACTTCTGCTCCATATTTCACTGCTCAATATTGTAATTACTTTACTTCACTACATCTTTTTGATAACTTAAGTCACTAGTTACTTTGAGGATTCAGTTCCTTTCTGTGCAGGTGATTGAGGAGGCGTGTCAGGAGGAGATGCCTCACCTGAAACTGATCCACATCAGGGCTCCTCCTCCCTGTATAACCTGGCTGTCAATCATCCGTCTCTCTCTCTCCTTCACAGCATGCAGGGTTTCTGTTTGGTTTGATTTATTTCCTAAACTTACACACAAACCCACACACTTCACACACCACTGACAAACTGACCTTCTGCCAGGACACTATTGTATTCCTAGGAATTCTTTCTTTCTTTCTTCTTTCTTTCTTCCAAGGAAGTCATACTTCCCAAGGGCGAAAACTCACCAAACTTTACAGAAATACCTACAACAGTAGTAGTTGCAGTGGTCCTCTGCGCTGTTCAGAGTATTTCACTTGTGCCGTATGCTGACAGGATGACACCTCTGGCACTGTCCCCACTCACTTAGCCAGCAACAATCTCTAATTATGCATTACTCTTCTTCAACAAATTCCTAATATCTCCAATACTTTCCCTGTGAGCACAGACTTTGCACGTCTTCACTCGAAATTCTCTACTGGTTTTTCGAGTTTGGGGCATCGCGGGCCAACATACTGGCCCACGTTCCCTTAAATTCAGGTTATTCAGGGTTATTCCTGCTCCCTTTGGGATGACAGGCAGTGGTCCTGAGCATTGCTCAGAGTATTCCACTTGTGCCGTATGCTGCCAAGATGACACCTTAGCACGTAACAATTTCTAATTGTATTTTACTACTATTCAGCTATCTCATTATATCTCCAATACTTTATTTACCTTTGGACTTTCAATACTCTCTTTCTGGTGTTGTTCTGACCCTCTGGGGTTTAAATATGCCCACACCAGATGGTTATCCTAACCTCAACCTCTCCCCTTCTGCATGCCTAACCCCAACCTCTACTTCCTTTTTTGGCCTCACACTGAACACGCCTGAGCCAGGATTTTGCGTTAGATTAATTAAACTAATTTTCAGTCGCTGAACACTCTGGTGTGCTTTTGGATTTGTCCTGTCACTGGGCATGGAGGTTCGCTTAAGGTGTTCCCCCTCTCAACATACTCTTCCTCCATCTGTTCTCCTCTCCTCTCTCATGGTTCATGCTGGCAAGTGGGAGGTGGGATGGGGACAAACTTGCGGCGGCCAGCGCCATGCCTCTGTCTCTCTACCCAAACTATGTTGTCGTTGGTCAGCATAGGGAAAGACTCTGAGTAATTTATTACTTCACCTAACCTTTGCCAGTGCCTCGGACCAGCTCCTCTCATTCAACCCAATATGTTGCTGCATGACCATTTCATCCCTCTTTGTAAAACGTAATATCTTGATCGCACGGCAACTGTAGTGTGATCAGGAGTAGTCTGACCTCTACATGGGCTGGTGGTAATATATCCAGACCATGCAGATTCTATGTATACTAAATATAATTAGAGGTCACAGTCTGGTGGCTACTGTAATCAGACTTCCAGATAATTATTATTATTATCATTATGATTATTATTATTATGATTATTTTCATTATTATTATTATTATTACTATCACTATTATTATTATTATTGTTTTAATTTATATAGACATATATATTCTTAATATAACATAGCCATAATCTTTCCATATATATTTGTTATAAATATACAAAGGCTTTCTCTTCCACGGAGATGAGCCCGGTATCATTTACTACAACCCCAGCTCCTGCTGGAGTCCTTATATTTTGCTCTACCGTTTATGTAAGGTTACTTGTGAATTACTTCATATTGATAAACGTTGGCGTGCACATTACTTACACTGTTATCTCTCTTTCTCTCCTAAACACAGCATATTGACTTCCCCCTTGAACTACTTAGCTATGTCAGCACTGAATACCGCTGAGGATTTCTTGACACTTGTCAACAAATTGGTGCAGTTCATCTTGGCCCACCACAAAACCGCTTTGTTGCCACAAACTCCCGAGGACAAACTTCCTCCTTTCTTGGCAGATGCCGAAAAGTACTTGATCCGCATTACTAACCCCTACACACCATCAGAAGAGACAACTCTAGCCGCACACCACAATGCTAGACAATGGGTGTCCACTACACTCACCTTATTGCAGGACCACTATCGTCGCATCCGTGAAAGGGTTATTGCCGACATCACCCCCCTACTGCTACCGGCTTGGAACCGAGCCCTCTTAGTGGCTATTCGTCAGGCCCGTCGAAAAACTCCTTCCATCAGGGATACCACCATTGAGGCAGCTCGTGTCATGCTGTCGGACATTATGTCCCCCTCATTTCCCCTGTCGGCTCCCGCGCCGACACCGACACAGTCTCCCTTACCTCGTCCATCTCAGATGCCTCAGCTATCTAGGGAACCTCTTGAACCCAGGCTGCAGGGTTCCTCTTGTCTTGACACGGCTACATTATCAGCCATTCTTCCCTCGACACCTCCTATGGAAACGACTGACAGCGCTGCTGACCGCCCTCCTCCACCTTTTTCACCTGTCATCAACATTGTCCGCCCGAACCCAGACCTTAGCAACGGCTCGCCAGTACGACCCCACGCATCGTCATCACCACATTGCGTCCGAGGCCAAAAAAGCAAGTTTTGACATTACAGCACCTGTACATCCTTCTACAAGTGTCCCTACCCCAGTAACTCCGAAGCCGTCAGGATCACTGCGCCATATCCCCTTATTTACCACTCACCCACACCACGGGGACAAATTTAAAATTGGACTCTTACACCCCGTCACCCACTGATTATTATGGGTGATTCTAACCTGGCTCGTCTCCCTGAGGTACCTGACGTGCGTATACAGGTTGATACCTTCCCTGGCACTAAAATAGCTCATGCCACAAATATTCTCCGAAACAAACCCCCCCCTTGCCCCATGGTGACGTCAGCAATCCTATCTTTCGGCATTAATGACAAGGACTCCTCAAATCCATCGCTTTAGACGAAATCATTACGCTCCCTGTACAACGCCGCTAAAATGGCCTTCCCCAATGCAGTGATCTACGTGCCATTACTTAACTGTAGTGATTTTCTCCCACTGCACATCCAGAAGAATGTGGCGCAACTGAATGACTTGATAAAATCCTACAACTCCTTCATTCCTCGTTTGGCCAAACAACAGTTTCAAACAACTCGGGACAATGTCCACTGGACGCCAGAAACTGCACGCCAGATGTGGAATCACTGGAGGGATTTTTTAGAATAACACCGCGGCCTAATCACCCGCTCGTTAACACCTCGGATAAGTCTGTACTCAACCTCTCGCAGCATTTCACTTTAACGAACAGCCAACACTCCCTGCTCAGTAAGGGCCTCTCTTTTGTTCCTACAAAGGCAGCTTCCCAAACGGCACGCCATCGTCATCGACGTCTAAAACTGGCCTCGTATTTTGGCCCCACACCCTTCAGCCGGAAGAAAACCTTTTCAACTCCCTCGGAGTGGGAACCACATTCCTCGCGCCTGCCACTGCCTTTAGTACAACTTCTGAAGGCCGGTTGCACTAACATCTCAACTTTATCGTATGCACCGGACGCTCCAAACCTGCCGCATGAGGAAGAACAAGCACTGGGCGACCTTATCGGTACAAGAGGCTTAGTAATAAAGCCCGCTGATAAAGGCAGCGCTGTCGTGCTTATGGACCGTGCGGATTATGTTTTGGAAGCACTCCGCCAACTTGAAAACACGGAATATTACATCCCGTTGTCTGAACCGATGTATACGGACACCGCCGAGATTATTGCCGAAGAGCTGCGTTCTCTGCTGAAATCTAAAGCGATCACCAAAAAACAGTTCACATACCTTCTAGGAAATTCCCCCCCTCGTCCGCGATACTTTTATCTCCTGCCAAAAATACATAAACCACAGGACAAATGGACCGTGCCACACTGTGTCCCCCCCGGCCGTCCCATAGTCTCTGATTGTGGCAGCGAAAGCTACGGCGTAGCAGAATATCTCGATTACTTCCTTACCCCTCTCTCTGTGCGTCACAAAAGCTACGTGAAGGACACGCAACACTTTTTGGCACAAGTAGCATCCCTGAAACTACGCGATCCCTGTTTTCTTTTCACCATGGATGTTAACAGCTTCTATACTAACATAGAGATCCCTCTTGGTATACAAGCTGTCCGAAACATCTTCACACTTTATCCCGACCCTTCGCGACCTGATGACATCCTCTTACGCCTACTTGACATCAGTCTGAGACAAAATGATTTTGTTTTTCAAGATCAATTTTATCTCCAGATCATAGGCACCGCCATGGGCAAATGCTTTCCTCCTGCCAATGCGAACATCTACAGTTGAAACCAGAAGTGTACATACACTATATAAAAAGACACATATGCTTTTTTTTCTCACTGTCTGACATGAAATCAGACAGTCACTCTTCCTGTTTTAGGTCCGTTAGGATTACCAAAATTATTTCTATTTAGAAAATGCCAGAATAATGAGAGAAGGATTTTTTTAGACAATTTTTTATTACTTTCTTCAAAGTCAGAAGTTTACATACAGTAAGATTACTATGCCTTTAAACAATTTGGGAAAGCCCAGATGATGATGTCGTCTTTGGAAGATTCTGATTTTATTGTTTATTGACAACATTTGAGGTAATTAGAGACACACCTGTGGATTTTAAGGCACACCTGAAACACATTGCTTCTTTGTGTAACATCATGGGAAAGTCAAAAGAAATCAGCCAAGATATCAGGAAGAGAATTGTGTACTTGCACAAGTCTGGTTCATCCTTGGGTGCAATTTCCAGATGCCTGATGGTGCCACATTCATCTGTTCAAACAATTATATGCAAGTGTAAAGACCATGGGAATGTACAGCCATCATACCGCTCAGGTGAAGGAGACGGGTTCTGTGTCCCAGAGATGAACGTGCTTTGGTCAGAAATGTACATATCAACCCAAGAACAAAAGCAAAAGACCTTGTGAAGATGCTGGCTGAAGCTGGTAAGAGTGTGTCATTATCCACAGTGAAACGAGTACTGTACCGACATGTGCTGAAAGGCCACTCTGCCAGGAAGAAGCCATTACTCCAAAAGAAACATAAAAAAGCCAGATTACAGTTTGCAAATGCACACAGGGACAAAGACCTTAATTTTTGGAGACATGTCCTGTGGTCTGACGAAACTAAAATCTAACTTGTTTGGCCATAATGACCATCGTTACGTTTGGAGGAAAAAGGGGGAAGCTTGCAAGCCTGAGAACACCATCCCAACTGTGAAATACGGGGGTGGCAGCATCATGTTGTGGGGTTGTTTTGCTGCAGGAAGGACTGGTGCACTTCACAACATAGATGGCATCATGAGGAAAGAACATTATGTGGAAATACTGAAGCAACATCTCAAGACATCAGCCAGGAAGTTAAAGCTTGGGCGCAAAAGGGTCTTCCAAATGGACAATGACCCGAAGCATACTGCCAAACTGGTTACAAAGTGGCTTAAGGATAACAAAGTCAATGTTTTGCAGTGGCCATCACAAAGCCCTGATCTCAATCCTATTGAAAATGTATGGGCAGAGCTGAAAAGGCATGTGCGAGCAAGGCGGCAAAAAACTACAAACTTGGCTCAGTTACACCAGTTCTGTCAGGAGGAATGGGCCAAAATTCCTGCCAACTATTGTGAGAGGCTTGTGGAAAGATATCCAAAATGTTTGACCCAAGTCATACAGTTTAAAGGCAATGGTACCAAATACTAATGAAATGTATGTAAACTTCTGACTTTGAAGAAAGTAATAAAAAATTGTCTAAAAAAATCCTTCTCTCACTATTCTGGCATTTAGCTAATAGAAATAATTTTGGTAATCCTAACGGACCTAAAACAGGAAAAGTGACTGTCTGATTTCATGTCAGACAGTGAGAAAAAAAAGCATATGTGTCTTTTTATATAGTGTATGTAAACTTCTGGTTTCAACTGTACATGGCTGACTGGGAAGAAAGTGTCTTTCCTAAATGTCAGCTCTTGCCATTGATCTACTTGCGCTACTTGGATGATATCTGGGGAGTCTGGACCCATTGAAGAGCGGACTTTGATGCGTTCGTGCAAACTTTAAATGCACATCACACGTCCATTACAGTCGAACCTGAAATTCATATCACTCAGGTCAACTTCTTGGACACCACTACCTTTAAGGGGAGTGACTTCGCAAGTACGGGGACCTTGGATGTTAAACTCTTCATAAAACCCACGACACGCACGCTCTCTTACACCGTCATAGTTTCCACCCTCGCCATGTTTTCACCGGCATCCTAAAATCACAGCTGTTACGGTTCTCTCGCATATGTAGTCGACCTCAAGATCGATACGATGCGACGAAGGAACTATTTACAGCTCTTCGCAAACGTGGCTATTCTCGATCCTTTTTTTACGCAATTCTCTGAAATCACTGCATTTGCCGCGCACACAGCCAGATGGAGATGACAGGCAGCTCATCCCACTGGTGGTGACGTATTCCTCTTTTGCTCAACGGGCGGTTCGCACACTCAGAGCTACATTCACCAACACCCTTTCAACCACTCGTCTGGGCAGATGCTTCAAACTCATATCCGCCTATCGGAGGAATCCCAACTTACTGCAGCTCTTGGTACGGGCAAAGCTTCCTCCTGTGAAGACGACTTCGCGAAAAGCCCACACTCTCAAGACTGTCAGGAACACCTCCAAAACTTCGGCTTACACTTTACCCAGACATATATCGCGGACTCAAGCCAACTTTCTCTACATTATAAAATGCTGCCAGTGCAGCAAACTCTACGTCGGAGAGACGCGCAATCCACTCAATGACCGCTTGACTCAACATAAATACGTTATCCAAACACGTACAGGTTCCTCCTCCCACTTAGGGGCCCACTTCCAACGACACGTTCTACATAACCTGCTCATGCGGCCCCTGGAACATAACCCACACTGGACAGTGGCGGAACGTCAACAAAGGGAAGCTACTTGGATCAGACGCCTTAATACTTATTATCCGCAGGGCCCAAAGGACAGGAAGCCATGCAGAAGTCGGACATGACTTCAGCCTAACCCCAACCACTGTCTTTGACACAGCATGCTGTATATATTCACTCTACACTACCTTGTTCCTTTCCTAACCACTTTCATTTTATCTCTTTACACCCTAACCTCTAACCCCAAATCCTAACCTTAAATCACATTTTTTATATTTCTTATTCTTAACAATCTTAAAATCTTAACAGTAGAAATCCAGCTAAGCTAGCGGAGGTTAGATGCCCCGGACTATGTGCTGAGACCCTATTTGTACTGTTGCTGAAGTTTGGTGCTGTTCTGAGCATTATTTGTGGCTTTTTGGTGGCGGTTTATTTTGTGATCCATTTACTGCAGTGTATTGTTGTCGTGCGGTCGTTTCTGAGGTTGATAAAACTCCGTAAATTAGCGGTCTGCTAACTTGATCTCTGGAGAGGGAGTCTAACACAGTTTCACGGTGTGTTAGACCATGGATTAAACTTACACCGGAATATCCCTTTAAGTGTTTTTATATGTCTGGTTCAGCTCTTACCACTTTCATTTATTCTATTCTTTTATTTTTTACGTAGGTGGCCTGGTCAAGTTATATATGCCACATATAACAATTGTGCTCAGGGGTACTAATTCTTATCCACAAAACAATTCCTTCTCAACTTACTAATACTATCCGGGACCCCCAAGGAAGGTTTGTAATCGCTCAGGGTAGGATCCTGTCTCTCACATTGAATTTGGCTTAAAAAAAATTCAAATCAACACTAACCAAACTTACGCATGCATTAGATGGGAGGCCTTCAAGGCATATATTAGAGGGCAAATTATTAGTTTCACAAGCACTAAAAACAAGAAACAAAAAAGCAGTAAGTAATAAATTAGAGAAGCAAATAAAATCTTTGGAAATAGATATAGATAATAAAGATGACCCTGAAAAACAAAAACGGTTACTAATTTCCATCCATCCATCCATCCATTTTCGTCCGCTTATCCGGGGCCGGGTCGCGGGGGCAGCTGCCTGAGCAGGGACACCCAGACTTCCCTCTCCCCGGACACTTCCTCCAGCTCTTACGGGAGGATCCCAAGGCGTTCCTAGGCCAGCCGAGTGACATAGTCACACCAGCGTGTCCTGGGTCTTCCTCGGGGTCTCCTCCCGGAGGGACATGCCAGGAACACCTCCCGAGGGAGGCGTCCCGGGGGCAACCGAAACAGATGCCCAAGCCACCTCAGCTGGCTCCTCTCGATGTGGAGGAGCAGCGGCTCTACTCTGAGCTCCTCCCGGGTGACAGAGCTTCTCACCCTATCTCTAAGGGAGCGCCCTGCCACCCTGCGGAGGAAACTCATTTCAGCCGCTTGTATCCGGGATCTTATTCTTTTGGTCATGACCCAAAGTTCATGGCCATAGGTGAGGGTAGGGACGTAGGTTGACTGGTAAATCGAGAGCTTCGCCTTTCGGCTCAGCTCTCTCTTCACCACGACAGACCGATACAACGACCGCATTACTGCGGCCGCTGCACCGATCCGCCTGTCAATCTCACGCTCATCCTTCCCTCACTCGTGAACAAGACCCCAAGATACTTAAACTCCTCCACTTGAGGCAGGAACTCTCCCCCAACCCGGAGGGAGCAAGCCACCTTTTTCCGGTCCAGAACCATGGCCTCGGACTTGGAGGGGCTGATTCTCATCCCAGCCGCTTCACACTCGGCTGCAAACCGCCCCAGGACATGCTGGAGGTCCTGGCTCGAAGGAGCCAACAAGACCACATCATCTGCGAAAAGCAGAGATGAGATCCAGTGGCTCCTGAACCAGACCCCCTCCGGCCCGTGGCTGCGCCTAGAAATTCTGTCCATAAAAATAATGAACAGAACCGGTGACAAAGGGCAGCCCTGCCGGAGTCCAACATGCACTGGGAACAGGTCTGACTTACTGCGGGCAATGCGAACCATGTGCACATATGGACACCCTTGTGCTTGAACATGGTGTTTGTTATGGACAAACTGTGACTAGCACAGAAGTCCAGTAACAAAACACCACTCGGGTTCAGATTGGGGAGGCCGTTCCTCCCAATCACACCCCTCCAGGTAACACTGTCGACCTTCCAGAAGCAGTTGTTCGCCCCACTTTTGAACATGTTTAACAAGTCATTTAATAATGGTAAATAGCCACCAACTTTAAGACTCCTACAATAATTCTTATTTTGAAACCTGGGAAAACGCTGACTGACTGCTCCTCGTACAGGCCTGTTAGTCTTATGAGAGTAGACACAAAAATACTGTGTAAAGTTCTTGTTAAAAGGCTAGATCCATATATCCCTCCTGTGGTACATAGTGATCAGAATGGGTCCAGACAGAACCGTCAGGGATTTCATAACGTTAAAAGGGTCCTCAACATAATCCACTCTAAAAATAATACCAGGGATACAGCACAAATAATAATGCAAAATCTATACTTTTCTTGAACAAAGACAAAACAACTAATCCATTCATAAGTACACCCTTTTTTAATGCGAGGGAGGGCTTTACCTATCTTGGAATTAAGATTACCCCCTAAATGAATACAGTTGTTAAAGCAAACTATGACCCGTTGATGAGAGAGGTACAGGACTTACTTGAAAAATGGACAACAATGCCAATATCAATGTTTGGCCAGATCAAAAAAATTAAGATGACTATCTTGGTGAAATTCTTATATTTCTTTCAATCACTCCCAATACCACTGCCAAAATCCTTTTTTAAAGAATTTAATAGTGCATTTTGTACACTGTAAAAAAAAAAACTGTAAAAAAACGGTAAAAGCACTGGCAGCAAAGTTTCCAAACGGATACCGTAAAATTACAGTGAATAACCGTATCACAGAACTACATAGAATAACTGTAAAAATACAGGAGTACATATTACAGTCAAAATTAATTAAAATACAGTATAAAATAGTTCATAAATGCCGATTATACTGTATAATAACATACATATTAGTTCGGCAGTTGCTCCTGTGCTCTACAAGTAAGATTGACTAGACCTCCATATACATTAATTGCAGGGCAAAACTGGAAACAGAAACTCAGTGGATTCTGTTGAAAGTATCCAACTGCAAACTATTTCATCTATAAGTAACATCAGCATAAGAACTACTAACTACTACTACAATAGGAGTAATTTTGTGGCTTTTTTCTCAATACAGTGAATGTGTACTGGGAGCTAGACTCTGTTCCATAATTGTGAAGCACAGGAGCAGCTTATGAAGACAATCAACAATATCAGGACTTCAATCATGGCCATTAAACTTTGTTACTATTTCTTGCAAATGAAACAATTGTAAAAATCATGTTAGGATACATTCAATGTGGGCAATACATACTGTGCGTGAGAAACTGTTGTCAGATCATTTCAAACTGTCAGTTCATTTGCTTGGCTGCTGGGGCCTCCTTCAATACCTCCGATTGTCCATCTATGGAAAAAACAGGCATTTGTTTAGATAATCACTGTAAACCTTTTGGCATTTACAAACATTCATGAGAAACTGAAATCATCCTTTCTACTTTGAGTTGCTTTTTCCTTATCAGACATTACCAGAGTATATGCAGGAATCCTGAAGTTCAATACCTTTTTAAGACTTTTTAAAAGACATTCTCAAAATATTTTAAGACCTCATCGCCACTTCAAGCTTTAATCAGCAACACATCTTTAACTCACCAAACAGTTGTAGTTTGCAATTAAAGCTATAGAGCACAACCATACAACAGAACTCAGATAAGCTGGGAAGAAACAAAGCTCAAAAGAATAAATAAAACCAATGGCAAGGATTGAACTGAGGAAGAACTGATATATGGAGAGAGAAATTTCCAAATAGTCAAATTTACAAGTGGAGTGATAAGGATTGCT
The DNA here is from genome assembly GCF_900880675.1 of Sparus aurata. Taxonomy (NCBI): domain Eukaryota; kingdom Metazoa; phylum Chordata; class Actinopteri; order Spariformes; family Sparidae; genus Sparus; species Sparus aurata. The sequence goes on from NC_044189.1 coordinate 19,657,289, forward strand.
CCAGACGTTGTCGTGTAGACAAAACATTTGGACAATATCACGGTTGAAGTTTTATCAATTAATGTTAGTCTTTTTCCTGATAAATCTGGATCTATAAAAGTGTCTTATTGGAAAATGAACAGCACCCTCTGAAATCCCAATTGTGTAGAAGTAGAGCTAGAAAGGCTTATTTAACATTACTGGAATAAAGCTCAAAAGGAAGGAATTTTTGGAATAAACTGGGAACTCCTTAAATTTGTTTTAATGCAGTGTAATGCATGTGCTCTGCACGTGTGTTAGTCAAACAGACACACGACAGCAAATGGAGGAGAGTATGACTAGATTGAATTAACAGCAATAGCAACAACAGACCTGGCGAATGAGAGAAAACTTTTTAATTTTTCAAACATTTTAAATAAAAGAAAATAATCATGTGATGAAGTGTGGTATCATTACTTCAAGCCATGCATTGAATATGGAGAACAATTACTATATTGTGATATATACAGTTACCGTGATATAAAATTACTTAATAAGATTTTGGCCATGTCACCCATCCCGCAGTCCAACTGTGGAAAATTCAATTGATTGCACATCATTTGTAAGGCTCACACCTGTCTAGATGAGGTCTCACAGCTGACAATGCATATCAGAGCAACAACCAAGCCATGAGGTGGAAGGAACTGCCTGTAGAGCTCAGAAATTGCGTCGAGGCACAGATCTGGAGAGGGCTACAAAAAAAATTCTGCTTCACTGAAGGTTCCCTAGAGCACAGTGGCCTCCATAATTCTTAAATGGAAGAAGTTTGGAGGAACCAGGGCTCCTCCTCGATCTGGCCGCCTAGCCCAATTGAGTAATCAGGGGAGAAGAGCCTTGGTAAGAGAAGTGACCAAGAACCTGATAGTCACTCTGGCTGAGCTCCGGAGATCCTGTGTGGAGATGGGAGAAACCTCCACAAGGTCAACCATCACTGCAGAAGATTTTGTTTGGAGCCCTTCCCCAGACCTATGACTCGATACAATACTGTTTTTGAGCTCTGCAGGCAGTTCTTTCCACCTCATGACTTGGTTTTTGTCCGTGTCTCCCCCGCCCCTGGACTGACGTTGACGAGCGTCCGCACCTCTCCCCCCCCCACCATCGTTGATTATCCTCTCAGGATGGAGCACAAGCCCAGTCACAGACACTCTGAGCATTTTAATCCTATCAGCTAACGGTTATCAATCACAGACACCATGAGCTGTGTATGGCTTGGCTCTCCTGGTGAAAAATTAGAGCAGACTTTAGCAGGGAAGACAGGCTAACTTAGCATGCTAATGCTAGAACGAAACAAATTAATTAATTAAACTAATTAAAAAAACTTAAATTAACGATCTCAAGTCTCTGCAGGACTCATGCAGGACAAGTGGGACATTACACAGAGCAGCATACAGCAGTTTGACCGCATTTAAATCACGAATAATTATGAACATGTATCAGCAGAGAGCAACACAATTAGACTAATGTTAACTTCTGGCCATGTTCGAAAACCCTTTGACTAAAGTGCGCGATAATAATTAATAGTTAAGCTGTGAAATAAAATGACCCGGCTGCCATCGCTATCTGCTAACAATAGCTAATGTGACAGTAGCAATTTATCAGAGGGATGCTAACGTTAGCTTCAAAGCTGTATGCTCAGGTATGACATATTGAAAACATCATTCACATGCATTATCTGGGACACTCACCTAAGACGGCGTTTGGCTGACATGTCCACTGTGACTGTAACCAAGATAAGGCCAGCTGCATTCAAATACATCCTTGAAGATCATGCGTCCATGAGGGAGCGTCTTCACATTCACAACGAGTCATGACACACCCACGACGAACCTGATTGGACAGACACTAATCCAACCTTTTGTCATTCTTCAAACTTGTCAAACATCTGGCCAGTTATTGGTTGATTCAGCCTGCAGGTTGGTTGTTATGGGCGGGATGAAGCAAAAGCAAACTGGAAATAGGCGCGAACTTTGAAATTTGAATCTGCCTGATAGTCTGATTGCAGAAGTGAATGAAGTAAATAATGAAATAAATAATGAGATAAATAAATAATGAAATAAATAAAAATATATATTAAATATATATATATATATATATATATATATATATATATATATATATATATATATACATATATATATATCTTTTTATCTATTTCATTATTATTTATTTATTTACACACACACAAACAGTGGGTTCAGAAAGTATTCAGACTCCTTCACTTTTTTCACATTTTGTCACATTTTGTTTCACATATCAGGATCTCTGGAGCTTAACCAGAGTGATCATCTTGTATGTATGTAGGTGAAAGAGATGTTAAGCCTTTATGTACATATAGATATTTACATTAAATACCTGACAGGATGGTTAATAAAATAAGTGTATTTCGAACTATCCAATAGATCCATGTAGATCCATGTGTGGAGGAATGGCTGTGGATATATGCATTTGTATTACCATATGAGCTGTGAGCTGTCAAGGTGTCAACAGGGGAAAAAGAAAAAATTGGGATGGAGGTATGTGTAAACATAATCTGTACTATACTCACATTCCTTCAATAAAATTGTTTAAGAAAAGGAGCAAAAAGTGTGATGAGTGGAATCCAGTGAAGAAATAAGATACAGTAAGGGCCCTTGAAAGGCAGTCCAGATAGTTTTAGCCATAGGCTTGATAGCAGGCCTGCTGAGTTGGCAACACTGATGTCAGACTGAATGAATGAATGAATGAATTAAATCTTTATCATGATGTCCTGCACAGTCCCCATGGGCTCACAAGACACCATAGAATCACACAAACCAAGAGGGTTGTCCACGTATTTCCCAGCAACAAGTCCAGACCAAAAACTGTACTTCACAGAAAAATCTTCAAAAATAATCTAGTACTTCTGCAATTTTTTTTTTTTTTTACTGTAGTTTTCAGTGAATTACTTTGGTGCATGTATGTTTTGTGTATGATACCATTAATTACCCTTTTCAAAAAAACACTTTAAACATATGATTAGTTATCTGCAATTTTAAGGAAAACACTTTGAATGACTGCTTATTTCTGTAATGTACATTGAATAGGAAAAATAAACATGTTAAATTGCCCTTAAAAATATAATAATAATAATGTGATCTTATATTATGGTTAATTATTTGTAATTTTAAGGGTAAATCTTTAAACTACTGCTAATATCTGTTAATCTACAGTTATTGTCTTATTGAAAATGGTGATGAACCTGTAAAAAAACACACAAAAAAAAATTTCATACAAATTACAGTTGAATGTGTACTAATACAGTACCATATAAATGGTAAACATTTTAATTACTCCCAATATCTCCAAATCTACAGGCATTTTATTGTTTTAAAAAAAGAAAAAACTGTAAGAATACAGAAATCTTTCTGTAAAATTACTTTATTTAAAGTGCACTTTTGTAAAATAATATATTTTACATTGTCTTTATACAGTAATGTACAGTAAACTACTTTTGTGTCTGTACAAATACTACTTATTACCTCTAAAAAACCATGAAATCACCTTAACCATGCATACTTAATGACCAGCAATTTTATGGAAACACTATAGATTTCTGGAATTTTATGTACATTTCTTCATTATCATTATTGGGAAAGATTGTAAAATTACATCACATTTTATGTAAAATTACACTTGAATATCCAAGAAATATGTTAACTTACCTTTAAAAAACATAATAATAATGTAATATCATATTATGATTAATTGCTTGTAATTCTAAAGGTGCAATTACTGCTAATATCTGTTAATTTACAGTTGTTACATTGTCTTATGGAAAATGGTAATAAACCTGTGAAAAAATACGGAAACTTGCATGTGAAATTACAGTTAAAGATGTACAAATACAATAAATTGTCGTTAAAAAACACAATATCAATGTAATCTTACATTATGGTTAATTTACTGTAATTTTAAAAATAAAAACTAAAATTACTGAAAAAATCTGTAAATCTACTAGTATTTCATTGTTTTATTAGAAAACAGGAAAAATCTGTAAAAAATTACAGAAAATCTCCTGTAAAATTACATTTTTTTCTTACAGTGTAGGTTTATCTGGAACAACAGAAAACCTAGACTGAGACTCAGATTATTGTATTTGCCACATGATAGGGGTGGATTACAGATGCCCAGTTTACAGTGGTATTACTGGGCCGCTCAGCTGCGCAGTGCTATGTTTCATTTTGTCACACACTCTCCTCCAGCATGGGTTTGTATTGAACAACCATCAGTATCTAAGCTGCCATTAAGCCTATATTCATATTCAGAAGATTTAAAACAAATTGGAGACTTGTATGTTCAGGGCACTTTAGTAACATTTAACGACCTTTGTTTGAAACATTCAATTCCAAAGACATTTTTTTTAAATACTTACAATTGAAGCACTTCATTTCATCAAAGCATCACCAGGCTACACATGAGCTGCCGTTGTCCTGCCTCGAGGGCATTGTGTTAAAACACATGAATGGGAAACTGCAAATCTCTACACTATATACAGCACTTGTCCAGCATGATGAGGAATCTAGTCATGATAGAAGGAGGGCATGGAGTTTAGATATTAAGGAAGATATTGAAGAAGCTGAGTGGGCGACAGCTTGTTTAAAAGCTCAGTCACAAACCATTAATACTCAAATGAAACTGCTACAATTTAAGTGGTTAATGAGGACATGAGACCCCTGAGAAACTCAATAAATGGTCCCCTTCCAGATACATGTGAGAAATGTTTGACTGAGAAAGGTACTTTAATTCATTGTGCATGGGAATGTCCTAAGCTGGTCGCTTTTTGGAAAATGGTTGTCTGCACTTTAAGTAAAATAGCAGGTATTCAGGTACCCTGTGTAGTAAAACTTTGTAATCTAGGGATATTACCAGATTGCTTTATTGTTAACTCAAAGTGTAAGACTCTGATCAACTTTGGCCTCCTGCAGGCCAGGAGGATGGCTGCTCTATCTTGGAGAGAGACTGAAGTATCCGCTACACAATCTTGGATTAGAAAGATGGCAATGTGTGTTACATTATAAAAGCTAACCTGTGTAATTACGGGTGAAGTGCAAGAGTTTGATGAGGTGTGGGCACCCTTAATGAACTTTCTCAAGTAACAATACATTATATTTATCTGTAAGGCTATTGAGTGTGACAGTTGTATTTTTTATTTTATTCATCTTTTATTATTGTAATTTTTTTATATAAACACACATATGTGTATATATGTGTGTGTTTATATATATATATTTTATTTTTTTTCTATATGTGTACGCAGCGAGGTCTGCCTGCCTCTCATTGTGCAACTAGTGTTGTATGTGTCGATGTGTTTTTTCATTTTCTTATTGAAAATCAACAAAAAACATTGTTAAAAAACAACTGTGAGCTTCACATGCTCATATTTACAGCGTCATTATTTCCATCTGTCATACCAGCAGAAATGTTAATTACTGGTCAGTTCCTACATTTAATTCTAGCTTTTTAAATCTTCAAGCTCTCTGAAAGACATAAATCTTTTCTTCTGACAAAAATGAGACGACTTAACTGAGTCCATTACAAAACAAACAGCAGCAGAACAGAAGAACTATTACGGGTGTTTTCACTGAAAAGCTCAGAGCAAAAATAAAGTAAGTGACAACATCTTCATGGATCTGTGGCAGCTTCTGACGAGTCACGTGGAATAGATATGAGAAGTAGAAATGCCTGTATCATATCAACAGAGGGATTGTTGTTGTGACACAATAAAACTATAATTATACTGAACAACAAGCAGTAAATCTCTCCTGAACGTGTCAGACTCCCCAACGTTTGATGAGCAGTGAACATTTATTACTTGTTTTTAACTTCCTTGTTCACTTTTTAGAGTCCTGGTTCATTTTATCCAAAGTTTCTGATGAGACTGTTGTTGTTCCAGTAGATGATAATAGTTTTGCATTGCAGTGTGAATAATGTGAAGCTAAACATTTGTGAGTGACATGCGTCACAGTGGGTCCTGCAGCAGAGATGTGCTGTAGAGCTCTGGGCTCCTGCTCTGTTTAACAATCAGTGTTTTTGTTTCAGCACAGTAAAACTCGTCACAGAAATCATTTCTGACATTAAAACATGTGATTTCAGGATGTGAGGCTCAGGTTGCAATAAGCATCCAAACATTCATCAAGTCCAAGTTGTCATCATCCCACCTGATGCTGAGAAGACCGTTGATCACACAGAGCGGCCTTTCTTATTCAGCAGCTTGGAAAAGGTGCTGAACAACAATTGCTGCTGGCCGTCGACACTCAGCAGACAGGTTCTGTTCTGATTGGATAGAGACCCGCTGGAGGTACAAGTTACATGTTGTGTGTTTAATGAATAATAAGGATTACTGGATTATAATGATGATGATGATGATGATGATGTTAAATCTGCAGTGAAACTTCAGTGTGACACTGACAGTAAATGACAACAGCTTCATGGATTTATTGCGGATAAATCATGTTCCTTGTTATCTAAATATCCTGGTCCAAAGGTCCAAGGACACGTTGGATTGTTTCCTGGAATTTCTGCTGAATAGATATGAGAAGTAATTATGACTGTATCATTAGAAACATGACACAGTTTAACAGCTGTTGAAGGAGAGTGAACAGTCATTGCTGATGTTTTATTTCCATGTTTTTATTTTAGACTCTTGGTTAATTTTTGATCCAAACTCCTTTATGATCATCAGATGATGATGTTTTTGTTCTGTGTGCTGTTTAAAGTGATTGTCGTACACGTTGGACCAATGATACGACACCAGCAGTGTGAACACCCTCTCTGAGACCTATAAAAGAAAGTGGGCTCTCTTCTGTCTGTACAACATTCTCACTATCATCCGACAGAGCAGATCACTGCGACTCCAAAGACTTCAGAGACTCTCCGACCATCACATCAACCCCTCGTCCTGCAGCTGGGACAGAGACTCTGACTCCAACATGTTCTTGTTCCTCTTCTTGTTTGGTCTGGCTCTGGGTGCTGTGTCTCCTTCAGATGTGCCTCAAGTGAAGCTGCAGCGTGGCGGCTGTCCCATGTTCTGGTACAGCTTCAACGGACGCTGCTACAAGTATGTTGCAGCACGTTTGACCTGGGCTGATGCAGAGCTGTACTGTGTGTCAGAGGGAACCAACCTGGTGTCTATCCACAGTCTGGAGGAACAGGAGTTTGTTAATTCTCTGATCAAGAACTTTGACCACACTCAGGGATTCACCTGGATCGGTCTCAGTGACACTCAGAAGGAAGGAGGATGGATGTGGTCTGATGGTTGTGCAGTGGACTTTGTCTTTTGGAATGCAGGAGAGCCAAACAATGATGGAGGAAAGGAACACTGTGTTCACACCAATTTAGGCACATCTAAGAAATGGAATGATTGGCTGTGTTCTCAAACTGTTCCCTCTGTTTGTGCAACTCGCATCATGTGTCCTTCTTAACTGATGTGGTTTCATATGTTTGATTCAACCTGGTCCCTGTTCACCTGTTTCTCTGTTATGTGCTTTAGTTGCTCTGCTTTGACGAGTTGGCAGTGAGACTCAAAAATCAACATTCATGGAAATCTGAAACTTTATACTTCTGCTCCATATTTCACTGCTCAATATTGTAATTACTTTACTTCACTACATCTTTTTAATAACTTAAGTCACTAGTTACTGTGAGGATTCAGATTAATGATGCAAAATATAATCAATGAAAATACTATAATGTCATATCATACATTAAGATTAAACTTTAATCTTTAAACTTAAAATCTATTATTGATCAACATCTGCTTTTAGTGTGTTGAGGAAAATCTCCACAATTGTTTTCTGGAAGAGGCAGAAAATGTTTCTGTGCAAACTGTGGAGACAAACGGCTTCACATGGCAAACTGAAATGTCTGATCTCACCTGTTCATCATGACTACATTTGTACATGAAGTAGAATCTAAAAGAAATGCAATAAACACAAAACTAAGTTGAGCATTCTTTTGACATTCTGAATATCAGTTTTATATGGATCAAAGATAATATTATTGAAACGTAAGTTGTTCACAGCGTTTCTAATCATTAGAAACAAATCGTAACTCATTTCATTGTTTTTCACAACAACACTGGTGGAAACAGAGCTTCCTTTGGTCACATGTTCAACAGACTTCATGCCGCTAATTATGGAGTAAAAATCATGCCAAAACCTCACAAACACACAAAAGTGTTTTACTCATGCCCAACGATTCACAAACAAACTTAGTGTGGTTTGCGATTACAAAACATCATTCACAAAGTAATGTATTTTCTTTTGCAAATAAGAAACATACCTATCAAACAAATACGTCATGCTTCCGAATCAAATACAGCATGTTTTACACATACAAAGGAACATATTTCTTCAATTACAAAAAAAATCCTTCAATTACAAAAAACAGTTCACACTCCACAACAGCAGGCGGCGCTGTCTAGTCAATTTCACTAGCAAGGACCACACCATCAACGAGATGCGTTTAAGGATTTATTAGTGACAAAAGAAAACGAAGTGTCGAAGATCTTGGTTCTTTTGAGTTCTTCGAGTGCGTTGTGGGGATTCTTGTAGAGAATCCGCCGCCGCTCCCGGGCAGCGACGGACCCCCTCATGGACCTACGAAGGAGAGGAGAGAAAGAAGAAACAGACAGAGAGAAATGGGGTGGGGGGGAGGGGTGCAGAATACGAGAGCGAAGCAGATGAGAGGGTCAGGTGGTTATTTATAGAAATGCGGAAGTTGGCGCTGTTGAGGTGTGGTCCTGCTCCTGAAACTTCGCCAATTAAGCTTCAATTCACTAGCAAGGACCACACCATCAACGAGATGCGTTTAAGGATTTATTAGTGACAAAGGAAAACGAAGTGTCGAAGATCTTGGTTCTTTTGAGTTCTTCGAGTGCGTTGTGGGGATTCTTGTAGAGAATCCGCCGCCGCTCCCGGGCAGCGACGGACCCCCAAAAACCTCCAATTACTTGAGAAGAGATTGAGCGGATCTGAGATCTTTGAGATCTGAACAGATGTAACGGTGGTACGTTTGGGAGGACCAGCGGCCTATGAGATGTATGAAGTGTCTGGGAAGCCATTACGGGAGGCTGAAGTGGCAGCTCCGATTCTGAAGGAGTGCCCAGAGTAGTTGTCGGGCAAAATACCAGACAATGAGAGCACCCGGCGAAAGTGATGGTGGAACCAGAATCGAGTAGCCACTTGGCTGGATTCGGAGATGAAGAGAGGATCTGTCGTTGTTGTGAGATTTACGGAATTGCAAGAAATTTGCGAGGGTTTCGAAGGGATTCAGTGGTGATTGGACCTTGAAGAAGAAGACGGGTGTAGGCGGACCAAATTGATTGGTTTTGGTTTGCTTTAAGTGGAACACCATAGTGTCGTCTGAAAAGCGAGACAAGTCAGAAATGCAAGCATGACGGCTTGAGTCGAAGTGAATGGTTGAGGAGGTGAATTCGGAGCATCTGAGGAAGCCAAAAGGCAAGCAAAAACATGGCTTCCAGGGTTTGGGCGACTTGAGGAGTGCCGTACCCGGAACGGATTGTGTGGAGGCAGATTAACGGCAAGTTGGCATTAAGAGGAAGACGGCGAGGGCTTAACGAACTGTTAACGAACAGCCGGTTATTGTCTTGGAAAGAAGCTGATACCGCTAAGGTAAGCTTGGTGGTGCATGATTTGTCATGAGGAATGGGCGTAAGTACTGAAAGAAGTCGCGGTGATGAGATCGAATGACGGAAAGGTTGTGTTGTATTGGTCGTGAAAGTAATGGAAGCTTTCCAAGCTGTCCAGTAGGAAGAGAGGGTCGAGGGTGATAGGCTGTTGATGGTGGAGCTCTGGTAGTCGCTTATCAGGGGTATAAGCGCAGGATTTACGAGTTGAATGTCGACGCCCAACTGGCGTAGGGAAGGTATCTGCGTGAGGTGCCAAGCTTCTGAACTTCTGGCATTCATTAGCGAGCTTCGGGGGCGATTCTGCCGCAACCCATCTTCCTTTGTAGAAACCCCCAAAACTGGCCTAAGGAGCAGCATCGCTGTACAGATGGATGTCATGTGGGTTAGTTGGTTGGTCATCGTAAAAGAAAGTGATTCCGTTCCAGTTGGTGATAGGGTTGAGTCACGGACAGATTTCAGCAAGGCTCGAGCTATCCAGGGAGATGGAGGTCAAGAGTGATGGGACGGAAGGGACAGAAGTTGATGTTTGGTGCGGCGCTGGGCGCAGAAGAAGGTTCGACTGAGCTTTCCAACCGGGAATGAAGTCTAAAACTTGTTAGTGTCAAGAATGATTCCGAGAAACTCAAGGGATGTGGAGGGGCCCTCTGTTTTCTCTGCGACGATGGGACCCCGAGGTTGGAGAAGACTGAAGTCAGGGTAATCAGGCCGGAAGCGGGTGGCGATGTGGTGGGGGGAAATTGTTAGACTGGATCCAGCTGAGGGCTTCAGGTGGGGTGTCGAAGAGTTTAGGCTGCTTTGCGACCAAAGGTGAGCCTAACAGCGAAGTAATATATACCACGCCAATGGAGGCTGAAGAAACGGCAGAAGTCGGGGTGAATAGGGAGGACTTTAAGAGCACTGGTCTGTTCCTGGACCTTCCTTAACTTCCTTAGCGAGCGTGCGGTCAACTGAATCTGGCTCGGTTATGGTCGACTGAAGATTTTTGATTTCTAAAGAGATAGATGATTGTGTGGAGTCCGGGGTGAAGACCTTCTTCAAGTCCTTTATGAGAAACTAGCTTTGGCGAGGTAGGTTGTACGGGGATTCGGGGTGGGCGTGGCCCCCGCTGCAGAAGGAGTAAACGTGGAGGAAGCGGCACTGAGACACGGTGCATCCGGTACTGTTGAAGCCGTTGCAAATCGAACAACCTCCTTGGTGCATGACGGGCCTGCCTTTCTTATATACGCCGCTGATTACGGGAAGATGACAGAAGGGGTAGATGACATCTGTTCTGGAGGTATGGGTGCTGGTGGAGCTGCCGACAACAGGCGAGAGAAGGCTGAAGCTCTCGTTTGTTTTTGTTTTTTTGTGCGGCCCAGTGTGGGTAGCTGTGTATAAAGTGAAATTAGTGGTTGCCTGTTGAGGGGGAAGAACAGGTGCCGGCATCCCGGTGCTGACGACCCCAGCCGACATGAGCTGCTGGGACTGATGGAGCTGGGAGATGTAAGCTCCCTGCATCCCGGCATAGGGTGCTGGCACCCGGTGCCAGGAGCCCCGGTTGAAGGGAGGTGCTGTGGTTGCTGGAATTAGGCGGCAGAGGGCACTGGCATCTTGGTGCCAGGAGACTTGGTTGAAGCGAGGTGCTGTTGTTGATGGAAACAGGAAGCAGAGGGCGCTGGCATCCCGGTGCCAGGAGCCCTGGTTGAAGCAATCTGCTGTGGTTGCTGGAAATAGGCGCTAGAGGGCGCTGGCATCTCGGTGCCAGGAGCCCCGGTTGAAGCGAGCAGCTGTGGTTGCTTGAAACGGGAAGCAGGGGGTGCTGGCATCTCGGTGCCAGGAGCCCCAGTTGAAGCGAGCTGCTGTGGTTGCTTGAAACGGGAAGCGGGGGTGCTGACATCTCGGTGCCGGGAGCCCCGGTTGATCAAGCTGCTGTGGTTGCTTGAAATGGGAAGCAGGGGGTGCTGTCATCTCGGTGCTGGGAGCCCCGGTTGATCAAGCTGCTGTGGTTGCTTGAAACGAGAAGGAGGGGGGCGCTGGCATCTCGGTGCCAGGAGCCCCGGTTGAAGCGAGCTGCTGTGGTTGCTGGAAACAGGAAGCAGAGGGCTCTGGTATCTCGGTGCCAGGATCAGAATCAGAATCAGAATCCTTTAATGTCCCGCAGACGGGGGAATTTGTTTCTCGCAGCAGCAGAATATTACGAGAATAGAGCAATAGCAAAATAGATAATAGAATAGACACTATAATTAAAAAGGGGAAGAAAATGGAATCGAATCGACGTATATACATATTTACATGATGTAGTGCAAGAATGGACAGTCATTTTTAATATACAGACCGGAGCGGTTGAAGCGAGCTGCTGTGGTTGCTGGAAACAGGAAGCAGACGGCGCTGGCATCTCGGTGCCAGGAGCCCCGGTTGAAGCGAGCTGCTGTGGTTGCTCGAAACAGGAGCAGAGGGCGCTGGCATCTCGGTGCCAGGGTCAAAATCTGAATCAGAATCCTTTAATGTCCCGCAGACGGGGAAATTTGTTGTCGCGGCAGAATATTACGAGAACAGCGCAATAGCAAGATAGACAATAGAATAGACACTATAATTAAAAAGGGGGAGAAAATAGCATCGAAGTACATATTTACATGATGTAGTGCAAGAATTGACAGTAATTTTTATATACAGACCGGAGCCCCGGTTGAAGCGAGCTGCTGTGGTTGCTGGAAACAGGAAGCAGAGGGCACTGGCGTCTCAGTGCCAGGGGCCCCAGTTGAAGCGAGCTGCTGTGGTTGCTGGACACAGGAAGCAGGGGGCGCTGGCATCTCGGTGCCAGGAGCCCCGGTTGAAGCGAGCTGCTGTGGTTGCTGGAAACAGGAAGCAGGGGGCGCTGGCATCTCGGTGCCAGGAGCCCCGGTTGAAGCGAGCTGCTGTGGTTGCTGGACACAGGAAGCAGAGGGCGCTGGCATCCCGGTGCCAAGAGCCTCCGCTGAAACAGGCTGCTGTGGTTGTTAGCAGTGGGCTGTAGGGGGCACTGGCATCCCTGTGCCAGGAGCCTCCGCAAAGTTTAGCTGCGGTGATGGCCGGAACTGGATGGCGGTGGGCACTGTGGCGTTTGCCCTTGAGGTTGTAGGTTGCTGTAGCTGATGATGATAATCCTGATAGAAGTTGGAGGGTCCTGGAATCTATCTGGGCGCTCCCTCTGGAGTGTAGTGATGCGAGAAGTGGTGGCGGAAACTCTGGAGTTGTTTGATCTGGCAGAGGATCTCTATCTCTGCTTTTGCTGCTGCTCTTTGTTTTCTTTGGGCTTTGTCATTTGATTGTACTGTCCCTTTAACAAGAGCGTAGACGTCACTGCCTGTAGGGCTGTGCGTGATGACGTCAGCTGGAAGCGATCTGGTGTTAACGGAACGAACAGCCATGAGTTTATTTATTTATTTTTCGAAGATTGGCTGTTGTGGTGGCTAGAACTGGATGGCAGTGGGCACCATGACGTTGCCCTAGATGTTGTAGGTTGCTAGTGTCGATGATGAAAATCCTGATGGGATTGGAGGGTCCTGAAATCCATCTGGGCACTCCCTTTGGAGTGGAGTGATGACGAGAGGTGGTAGCAGAAACTCTAGAGTCATTTGATCTGGCTGAGGATCTCTGTCTCCACTTTTGCTGCTGCACTTTCTGTTGTCTATGAGCTTTCTGCTGTCTTTGGGCTGTAGTATTTAATTGTACTGTCCCTTTTAACAGGAGCGTCGACGTCGCGGTGTGTTGCGTGCGCGTGATGACGTCACCCGGAAGAGAGCGGAGCGTGGAGACGTTGTGACCGGCGAGTTGTTCGGCCGGTGTTGGCGGAACGATGGCGGGAGGCTTCGCTTCTTGGAGGTGAAGGAGACGGCGAACTGTGGCGAACTGCAGCGACGGTGACTTTCTGTTCCGGAAATTCCTCGTCCTCTCTTTGCTGCGGAAGGAGGTGGGCTGGGAGACACGGGAGAGTCGTCGGGCGAACTATGATAATCTTGGATGTTGAGGAGAGATGAACCAGGCGGGAGACGAACCATGGATGAGACGAAGTTGGTGCTCTTCGGACCCGCTCGCGTCCTAGCCGGCTGTTGGGCCACTGGAATCGGGTCCTCGGGTACGGAGGTGACGGGAGAGTAGTCGGCTTCAGATGAATGGTGATCCTCATCTCGTCTGAAAGATTGTCCGACGGGAATAGTGATACGAAGTCCATGATGAGGTGAGTAGAGCCTGATGTTGCTCGTACAAAAGTTTGGATGTGCTCGGGCGAGGCGATGTCGCGTGATCTCGTTTCTGGGTGCGAGAGCGCAGAATACGAGAGCGAAGCAGATGAGAGGGTCAGGTGGTTATTTATAGAAATGCGGAAGTTGGCGCTGTTGAGGTGTGGTCCTGCTCCTGAAACTTCGCCAATTAAGCTTCAATTAAGGCCACCAGGATGATTTTTTCTTCCCCCACAAATTTAATATAATTTTTTATTTTTATTTTATTCAAGGCTGCAACAGGAGCTACCATACACATATATACGCGGACGCCTCATTGAGTACTGTACCGTACGTCGCCGTCGCCGCCATCTTGGATGTGGCAGCTCTGCCCCGTGAAGCATTGTTGTTTCTGAAGCATGATGTATTTGTTTGATAGGTACGTTTCTTATTTGCATAATAAATGGGATATATGTTCCCTTTGAGGTGTATATCATTAATATCACATTGAACAAAGGTTTTATTTTACAGTATATTCATAGAACTCATAACAGAGCTGTCATCGACATCGTATTGAAAGACTGAAGCAACCAGAAAGAAACTGTCATCACGTTTATGATGAAGATGTTTGAGAAGAATTCATTTGGGCCTCCTAATCTCTTTTTCTTTGAAATGAATTCAGACATCTTTTTAAATAACATGATGCAATACTGCATAGATAACCAGGAACAGAACTGATCCCATTGGACCTGAGTTGTAGATTTACAGCTGGATCACATGTGCATTGATTTTGGAGTTCTGGTTAAAGTGTCACCAACCAGATCAGTACAGTTTAAATCATAATGCTTGTTAAAGTTGACATACAGTATATGGGGCGCCAGTTGTAAAGTAGCACATGCTAAAAGAAACAGCAACTTTACGCTACATTTAGCGACAACTACGATTAAAAAACATATGTGGATTTTTTTATGTTCAGTTTGACCAGATTTACAGCAATATCTGTGAACTTTATGATATTTACTTCTCTTGTAAAAATATAATATCAATGTTAAATCTTAGAGCTGCTTTGGCAGCAAAAGGGGACCAACACAATATTAGGCAGGTGGTGATGATGTTCTGCCTGATCGGTGTACAGCACATCTATGCTGCAGGACCGAATGTGACACACACTGATCAGGCAGAACAATATGACCACCTGTCTAATATTGTGTTGGTCCCCTTTTGATGCCAAAACAGCTCTGAGATTTAACATTGCATGGACTCCACTAGACCTCTGAAGGTGTGCTGTGGTTTCTGGCACCAAGATGTCAGCAACAGATCTGTAAGTTGTGAGGTGGGGCCTCCATGGATCAGACTGGTTTGTCCAGCACATCCCACAGATGCTCTGTTGGATTGAGATCTGGGGACTTTGGAGGCCAAGTCGACACTTCAAACTCTTTGTTGTGCTCCTCAAACCATCATGAACCATTTTTAGCTTTGTGTCCCATTATCCTGCTGAAAGAGGCCACAGCCATCAGGGAATACTGTTGCAGACCATGAACACCCTGTCATGGAAACAATGCTGAGGTAGGTGGTACGTTTCAGAGTAAAAGCCACATGGATGGCAGGACCCGAGGTTTCCCAGCAGAACATCGTCCAAAGCATCACACTGCCTCTGCTGGCTGGCCTTCTTCCCATAGTGCATCCTGGTGCCATGTGTTTCCAGGTAAGCGACGCACATGACATCCGTGTGATATAAAGGAAAACGTGTCTCATCAGACCAGGCCACCTTCTTCCATTGCTCCGTGGTCCAGTTCCAGTTCTGATGCTCCCATTGTTGCTGCTTTCGGTGGTGGACAGGGGTCAGCATGGGCACCCTGACTGGTCTGCAGCTCTGCAGCCACATACACAACAAACTGTGATGCACTGTGTGTTCTGACACCTTTCTATCAGAACCAGCATTAACTTCTTCAGCAGTCTGTGCAACAGTAGCTCATCTGTTGGATCGGGCCACACGGGCCAGCGTTCACTCATGTGAGCATCACTGAGCCTCGGCCTTTTTGATAGATACTGACCACTGCAGACCGGGAACACCCCACAAGAGCTGCAGTTCTGGAGATGCTCTGACCCAGTTGTCTAGCCATCACAGTTTGGCCCTGGTCAAACTCACTCAAATCTTTACGCTGGCCCATTTTTCCTGCTTCTAACACATCAACTCTGAGGACAGCATGTTCACTTGCTGCCTGATATATCCCACTAACAGGTGCCATGATGAAGAGATAATCAGTGCTGTTCACTTCACCTGTCAGTGGTCATAATGTTCTGCCTGGTCACTGTAGAGTTCTTGGTTTGTTTACAGTTTTTGCTGAATGCTTCCACACATGTTGCAGACTTCGGCTCACTGTGTCATAACTTAACACACAGGCCGTGTAAGACACAGCACATGGAGATAAACTCCTAACTTATACGGTAAAATGAAACTCTTGAAACAAAACCTAACAATCCCATTTCAAAACTGTTTTTAGCATCAAAACGTTAAACACATGCACCTTTGATTTACTCTTTCCCAGCAGCAACAACACGCAGATGTGCTTTATGCAAAACACATCTGTATTCAGTACTTTGGATGGTTTTTGACTTTAAAAGTCTCATACAGATGTTTTTTTTGAAAGATTGATCCACTACAGTTGATCTAGACACATGAAAACAAAATAGAAACGCTTCGGAATTTTTTTTTTTTTTCAGGATTTTGCAAATGTAAAAAAAACAAAACACAAAGCCATGGTACAACCTGAATGTTCTACAAAACATAGTGTTGCAAGGGAACACATGCCTTATCCAACTCTGTTTGGACCTCACCTCAATGTCGCCGCATGCCTTTTCCATGACTTGTAGAAGAGGCATGCGGGCATGTGGCTGACGGTCATGAACTTTCCAGCTGCGTGCTGAAAAGAACTCCTCAATTGGACTCAAAAATGGGGCGTATGGTGGCAAGTTGAGTGCAATAAATCTATTATGGTTGGTGAACCAGTCCTGGACCAGAGCAGCCCGATGGAAACGGACATTATCCCAGATGACAACAAACTGGAGCTGCTCTGGCCCCTCACACAGGTGTATTTGTAGTGCTATGGTTTAGACTGAATGGTCTACAATTAGATTTCAAATGTTTTCATGTGTGTGAGTCTGTGTGCTTTTCCAATTTTAGTTGTGTTTTGTATTTTAAATAGATGTGTTTTCCCAATGATTGCATGAGATTTCCTTTTCGAACAATGTGTCTTATGTAAAAAACAGTGTGTAGTGTTTTGCAGAGTGTGTTGGAGAATTTCAAACACAGTGCAAAGCATATATTGTGTTTACAGGGTTGGTGCTTTTGTTTAGGGCATGGTCACCAAAGTTAGAGGTTGTGATGCTTTGGGCATAGCAACCACTTTTAGTGATTAAGCATCAGGTAAAACTGTAAGCATACAAACATTCATCAAGCCCAAGTTGTTATCATCCCATCTGATGCTGAGAAGACCGTTGATGTAAATAATGTTCAGTCTTTTAAACAAGATGAAAGTGATTTTAGATTTCCATCAATAGATTCTTGTATCAACTGTTATTGAAGGTTGTGGCAGTGAAACTTCAGTGTGACACTGACAGTAAATGACAACAGCTTCATGGATTCATTGCAGCCTCTGATAAATCATGTTCCTTGTTATCTAAATATCCTGGCCCAAAGGTCCGGGGACATGTTGGACTGGTTCCTGGTATTTCTGTGGAAAAGAAATAAAAAGTAAATATGACTGTATCATTACAAACATGACACAGTCTATCAGCTGTTGATGGAGAGTGAACAGTCATTGCTGATGTCCTGGTTAATTTTTGATCCAAACTCCTTTATGATCATCAGATGATGATGTTTTGGTTCCAATACATCTTCTGTGTGCTGTATCACACTGTTACTAATCCTTAGAAACAAGGCGGAACTCATTTCATGGTTTTTCATAACAACACTGGTGGAAACAGAGCTTCCTGTTGTCACATGTTCAACAGACTTCATGCTCCTGATGACCAGACTCAAGTTAGAGTTCACTAGGATGTAGATCTTCCAGAGAGAAACCCAGAAAGACACGATGACAAGTGGAGAACCAAGAAGAACACACACACACACACACACACACGCACACACACACACACACACACACACACACACACACACACACACACACTACTGTAGTAGTATAAGTAATTGTTTTACAATTTACAAATCCTCAGTAATACATTGTGTTCCTACAGTTACGTAATTTAACTGAAAATACATTATCTTGATGTTAAATGATATGATACTGTAATTTACATGTAAGTTACTGTAAATATTCAAATTGACAGTAAATGGATTGTAGTGGTATGAGGCACCACTGCCATATTAAATTCCCATATTATGCTCATTTCTGCTTCTGGATATGGTTCCTTGATGTCTAAATGGAATGTTAGTAACATGCTTTGGTCGAAAAAAGCTGAAGGATTGAGCACAGCAGGGTTCTTGAAACTCCATTTTCACAGCCCTGCTCCAGGTGGCCGGTTTCTGTGCCTTATTTTTTAAATGCTAATGAGCTACTGCGTGTGGTGCCCACCTCTTCCTGCCAGCTGAAGACGTGAGGACGGCATCATGTGACCATGGCAACGGCGGAGTTTGTGGAAGAAATGGCTGCCGGCCAACAGACTGCAGTGGAACCGTACATGTTCTAGTCCGACCCAGAACAACAAGACGCTCCAGAAGAAAGTCAGCTGCCAAGAATGAACATTGATGTTTCTCAGTGGTTAGTAGTTAAAGGGATATTCTGGTGTAAGTTTGATCCATGTTCTAACACACCGTGACACAGAGTAAGACCCCCCCCCCCCCCCTCGAGAGATCAAGTTTGCAGAGGTCTGCTAACTTGATCCCTCGAGAGGGAGTCTAACACAGTTTCACGGTGTGAAACTTACACCGGAATATCCCTTTAAGTTTGTTACCTGGACAATACTTTTATGTTACTGCAGACTAACGAAAGTTTTACGAGCTACCGGCCGTCTGCCCCGCGTTGTTACTGATAACAGCCCCCTTCTCCTGCCTCCAGTGTTTACATCATAAAGCTTAGCCAAACCTCGGCTGGTGTTTACTGCTGTTTAGTTGCAGTAACGCGGATGCAATTTAGTAACAGCCGTTACAAGAGAAAAGCGTAATCCCATATTATTATTTACCTTTATGTAGCCGGGTAAGTTGATTGAGAACCTCTTATTTGTAGTGACGACCTGTAATTAGCTACTGCCAGCAATTTTCAACAACTGTAGTTTTCAATAAGCCACAGTTGCCCCCCATCACCTCTCTACCAGCAGAATTGTTTTTTAACCGGTTACAACGGTTTATAAATTTGAGATATATTACCAAAGATACAACACAACGTGATTAGCGATTATAGTTTCCAATGAATAATAAAAATTCTGCATAAAAACAGGTGTTCCTGTGGCAATTGTGTACAAATGCCTACAGAACCTGAGAATATCTGCTGTATGGAAATACCACAATTAAGTGTGAACACTGGGCAAACATGGTTGTCATTTTGCTGTCTCTCTTTTCTCTAATCTATCGTCACTCACCTTTCATAATTTCTAGGTTACACGAAGACTACAGCAGCTTCCTGAGCCACCATCATGCATGGTGGACCCTCCTGGCCTGTAACCTGTCTGCCTGAATGTATCTGCACTGCAGAATGCACTGAACATTTACCGGACAGACTATGGACCTTTACGTCTGAGGGGAATAGTGCAGTAAGCTTTTAGTCACATAAATACTATTTATTTATCGTAAAAGTGCTATGATGAAAAGTACATAACTGCCTTCTCTATCTCACATTGCTTATAATTTATTATCTTTTACTTATTAACATGAAAATTATATACCAAACGATGAAAACACAGAACAGTTAGGAAAGATGTTTTATTGTAAGAAACATTTGTAAACATGTGTTGACATGAATGAAATAATACCATGAAGAAGAAAATAAATATCTGAAGTGAAACCGTTTAAATTCATATATCAACTTCAATATCAATATGAAAATAATAACAAATAAAGTATCTAGTTGCCATGGGTGTAAACATTCAGTGCTGACTTTATATTGAATTGTGTTCAGCCAATATAGCCTACAGAAGCTTTGTAAGCTGGTGCTGGGGCTCTCTGGGGTGGAGAGTGAGAGTTGTGCTGCGTGTCTGCATGGTCTGAGAGGTCTTCAGGGATTATTAGTTTCAGCACCTCGTTCACATATGGGGCAGGGTCCTGGAAAACCTTCTGGAAGATCAGGTCCAACAGTGCATCACCACAGTCTGCAGTGCAATAAACAAAAATTCATATTTACAGGAAAACTGCAGTAGAACCAAAAAGCCCTGTGCTGCAGTGTTGTAAAGTTTCTCTTATTTCTCCTAATTACTTCTTATTTATACATTCTCCTTATTATTTATTTAGAAAACCATCTTAAAAGAATTCAGATTTTATGTGTTTGTTTTCATCCTTTTGTGTGATGTATGTGTGTCCATGTTTATTTTAATTTGAGAGGTTCAAATAAAAGATTGTAAAACTTACAGAATGTCTTCACGGGTTTGGCTCTGCACTCTCCCTTCCTTCCTAGACTTTGGAAAGCTCAGTTTGAAAAGAGGATCTCCTGATGATGTGGTGGCTTGTCTTCTCATTGTAATGCAGTGCAGCCAGGTGAGTCTTGAACAGGAAGAAGACAATAAAACATGAAAACAATTGCGAGAAATGGGCAAATATTCTCAACAAGTAATCACAGTTTAATTTACCTGCACAGCATTCCCAGATATGGATAGGATAACACATGACAGCACTGTTACAGTATAATTCAAGCACTAAAGGCTGCAACGCGTTACGTTAATATTTCCAAACCAGTAATCAGATTAATGTAGAGCGGGGTAGAAAAATCGAAGCCAAATTTGACTCACTTATCTGGAAACTGCAGGGAGACACTGTCAGACACCTGTATCTCACTCAAAAAAGCACGGATGGTCTTTTTTCAAAGTTTCTAGGTGTGTGGCAGCACCATAGACCCAAAATAACGCCCCAAATACCAAAAAAGTCAGTTTTTCATCATATGGGACCTTTAAACTTAGTTTTGCTGTATTAGCCAATCGTTGCTCCGACCAAAGGGATAAAAGTAGATCGTGTCCCTCCTCCTGACCTCTCGCTTCCTGCCTCTTCGGCCCGCCCACTTCTGGGTTGTTGCATTTGCAGCTAGCATCCGAGCACAGGTAGGTGCGTGTTGTTGTGCTGTTTTGTGTTTATTCGTCCGTGTTTCATTTCCCTCTCTCAGGGAGAGGGAGAGGACACTCAGGTTCATTCACTCCGAGTGTCCTTTTTGAAGGTAATAATCGACCTTTAGTACGGGTCCTTGGGACCTAACCCAAGGTGGCGTTCTTTGTCTTTAGTGTATAACACAGTGATAACCCTCGTGTTGCCACAGTATAGTCATATTACAGTCATGTACTGTGTTTGTATGCTAACCCAACCATATAGTTTGTTAGCCTGTTAGCACGGTTGCTTTTTAGCCTCTTGTTAGCCTGTTAGCACTTTGTTAGCCTTTTGGCATGTTAGCATTTTTACCATATTGTAAAATTATAATATGTCATTGCTCATTAACTGTACGGTGCTGTACTCAATACACAGCAGCTGTAATACTGTACTGTAATATTCCCAATAATATCCCATCATGCATTGTAAAAGCATATTACAGTAGTTGACTGTCAGAATTGACTGTGAACACTTGGGGTTTGTTAACAGTGTAGTTCTTGTGTTTTGGATGTTTGTATTTGTATATCTTCCTAAAGGCATCAGAAGCAATCTGATTAGATGCATTTATCTGCCTATTGCAAAGACAACAATGAATATATCACCCTGACTACTTTATCCAGTGCAGATGTTATCCATAGACAACGATCAGGCAGAACATTATGACCACTGACAGGTGAAGTGAACAACACTGATTATCTCTTCATCATGGCACCTGTTAGTGGGATATATCAGGCAGCAAGTGAACATGCTGTCCTCAGAGTTGATGTGTTAGAAGCAGGAAAAATGGGCCAGCGTAAAGATTTGAGTGAGTTTGACCAGGGCCAAACTGTGATGGCTAGACGACTGGGTCAGAGCATCTCCAGAACTGCAGCTCTTGTGGGGTGTTCCCGGTCTGCAGTGGTCAGTATCTATCCAAAAGGCCGAGGCTCAGTGATGCTCACATGAGTGAACGCTGGCCCGTGTGGCCCGATCCAACAGATGAGCTACTGTTGCTCAAATTGCTGAAGTTAATGCTGGTTCTGATAGAAAAGTGTCAGAATACACAGTGCATCACAATTTGTTGCATATGGGGCTTCACAGCCACAGACCAGTCAGGGTGCCCATGCTGACCCCTGTCGACCGGCGAAAGCAACAATGGGAGCCTCAGAACTGGACTGCAGAGCAATGGAAGAAGGTGGCCTGGTCTGATGAGACACGTTTCTTTTACATCACGTGGATGGCCATTGGCCCGGTGCGTTGCTTGCTTGGGAGACACATGGCACCAGGATGCACTATGGGAAGAAGGCAAGCCAGATGAGGCAGTGTGATGCTTTGGGTGATGTTCTACTGGGAAACCTCGGTTCCTGCCATCCATGTGGATGTTACTCTGACACGTACCACCTGCCTCAGCATTGTTGCAGACCAAGAACACCCTTTCATGGAAATAGTTTCCCTGATGGCTGTGGCCGCTTTCAGCAGGATAATGGGCCACAAAGCAAAATGGTTCATGATGGTTTGAAGAGCACAACAACTAATCTGAAGTGTCGACTTGGCCTCCAAATTCTCCAGATCTCAATCCAACAGAGCATCTGTGGGATGTGCTGGACAAACCAGTCTGATCCATGGAGGCCCCACCTCACAACTTACAGATCTGCTGCTGACATCTTGGTGCCAGAAACCACAGCACACCTTCAGAGGTCTAGTGGAGTCCATGCCCTGACAGGTCAGAGCTATTTTGGCATCAAAAGGGGACCAACACAATATTAGACAGGTGGTCATAATGTTCTGCCCAGTGTTGGGGAGACTTAAACTACATGTATTTGAACTACACAGCTTAACTACAATTTACTCTAACTTGCTGGTAGTTAAACTACATTCATATTTTGTGCTGCTTCAAGTATTTCAACTACCTTTTGGTTCATTTTTTGTAGTTTAACTATTCAATTTACAAACTACATACATTTTATTTTATTTTTCTTTAAGACAAAGTGGATGAGGTGGAAGCCTTTGTGAAGTCACCAGATGAGTCCCCACAAAATGATTTAAAATCTCCACCCAAAATGTCCGAAGTGTTAGTGAAGTTCAACACTGGTGTCCCAGCCAGTGCAGCATGTGAGCGGCTTTTTTCTGCTGGAAAGTGAATTTTTTGTAGGCTATTATATTTTGTTTGATATACACCATTTGTTGATTTATTTAACGCTGAGTTAAATGAGTACAATGAGTATAAGTAGTTGCTAAAGCTACTTTTTTTAACAGTAGTTTTACTAACCACATTTCTCCAGGGGTAGAAATGTAGTTTGTTAAAACTACTGCCAGGCTGAACTACATGTAGTTTTACAAGCTACACTTCCAAAGTAGCTTCCCCAACACTGGTTCTGCCTGACTGGTGTACATCCCAACAAGACAACTAAATAGACTGAAACAGATCGGTCAGAGTTCATATGACAAAGAAAACATACTGGATGCAGACAAACACTGATTTAAAAATGTTTATGTTCACTGGGCAAAATCAGAAATGTACTAAACTGTGAGCTTCACTTGCTCATATTTACAGCGTCATCATTTCCACCTGTCATACCAGCAGAAATGTTCATTCCTGGTCGATTCCTATATTTTATTCTATGCTTTTCAAATCTTTAAGTTCTCTGAAAGACAGAAATCTTTTCTTCTGACAGAATGTGTACGACTTAACTGAGCCCATAAAAAACAGCAGCAGAACAGAAGAACTATTAAGGGTGTTTCCACTGAAAAGCTCAGAGCAAAAATAAAGGAAGTGACAACATCTTCATGGATCTGTGGCAGCTTCTGATAAATGACTGACCCAGTGATCTTAGTGAGGTGGTCCAAAGGATGAAGGGCACATTGGACTGAAAGGTTCCTTCTGTGGAAATGTTAGAGAAGTAGATATGCCTGTATCATATCGACAGAGGGATTGTTGTTGTGACACAATAAAACAATAACTATACTGAACAACAAGCAGTAAATCTCTCCTGAACGTGTCAGACTCCCCAACGTTTGATGAGCAGTGAACATTTATTACTTGTTTTTAACTTCCTTGTTCACTTTTCAGAGACCTGGGTGATTTTTATCCAAAGTTTCTGTAATAATTATTATTATTGTCTAATGATAATAAAATAAGTAATGTTAAGCCTGCAGTGAAACTTCAGTGTGACACTGAGTGTAAATGACAACAGCTTCATGGATTCATTGCGGCCTCTGATAAATCATGTTCCTTGTTATCTAAATATCCTGGCCCAAAGGTCCATTTCTGCTGAATAGATATGAGAAGTAATCGTTTCGTTTCGTTTTCTTTTCCGCTTTTCCTTCAGGGTTGCGGGATGTTGCCGCTCTTTATCCCCCCGTGGGGGGTTGCGGGGCTTACTGGGGCCAAATCCAGTTTGACTTATGGGCGAAGGCCAGGGTACACCCTGAACGAGTCGCCAGCTCCTTGCAGGACCCTTACTGATGGCAGTGGCTGCCCTACAGGGTGCCAACTGCACATCAGGAGCAATTCTGGGGTTCAGTATCTTGCTCAAGGATACTTCGGCATGTAGCTCAGTCCCACCCCAGGGGAGCCGGGGATTCGAACCAGCGACCTTCTGATCACTGGTCCACCAGCTCAACCCACTGAGCTACAGCCGCCCCGGAAGTAATCGTGACTGTGTCATTACAAACATGACACAGTCTAACAGCTGTTGATGGAGAGTGAACAGTGATGCCCTGGTTAATTGTGATTGTCGTACACGTTGGACCAATGATACGACACCAGCAGTGTGAACACCCTCTCTGAGACCTATAAAAGAAAGTGGGCTCTCTTCTGTCTGTACAACATTCTCACTATCATCCGACAGAGCAGATCACTGCGACTCCAAAGACTTCAGAGACTCTCCGACCATCACATCAACCCCTCGTCCTGCAGCTGTGACAGAGACTCTGACTCCAACATGTTCTTGTTCCTCTTCTTGTTTGGTCTGGCTCTGGGTGCTGTGTCTCCTTCAGATGTGCCTCAAGTGAAGCTGCTGCGTGGCGGCTGTCCCATGTTCTGGTTCAGCTTCAACAGACGCTGCTACAAGTACGTCGCTGCACCTTTGACCTGGGCTGATGCAGAGCTGTACTGTGTGTCAGAGGGAGCCAACCTGGTGTCTATCCACAGTCTGGAGGAACAGGAGTTTGTCAAAACCCTGATCAAGAACTTTGACCACACTGAGGGACGCACCTGGATCGGACTCAGTGACATCCACAAAGAAGGCAGATGGATGTGGTCTGATGGTTGTGCAGTGGACTTTGTCTTTTGGGGATCAGGACAGCCAAACAATGTTGGAGGAAATGAAGACTGTGTTCACACCAACTCTCAAACAGATCGGAGGTGGCACGATAACCGTTGTTCTTTTACTATCTCATCTGTTTGTGGATCTTAGATAAAGTGTCCTTAGCAACTGAGATAGTTAGATGTGCTAAAAGAGTTGTGCTGTGTTTTCCTCATTTAGATAAGTGTTAAAAAGCTCTATATTTCAACAGTCATCACAGTTACTGAGTGTTTGGAGGAACAGAACAAACATTCAGTCTGGATGAGCAGGATGTCATCAGGTTATCAAGAACTTTAAATCTGCTCAGGGACTTACCTGGATTGGACTCTGAGGTGATCGGTGACTTTCCACCTGTTGCTCTGTAGTAATGCATGAAGGCTGCGTGAGACAGATTTAAATGTGATGATTGAAGTGTTTGTACAGAAGTGATTTCATTAACCTTCATTTTTATCACTATAACATGAAACATTTCTGTATTCCTCACTCGCACATTAAAACATCTATAAGAACATCATGTTACCAATAAAATGGTAAAAAGGTACTTTACTCATTAACAGCTCAAGAATACAGTTTGTTGTTTGATGATTATAATGTTGTCTTTTACTCCAGCTCACTGCTTTTGTTTCCACTGAAGTTTTAATTCTTTTCATATCTTCCATCTGTAAGTAAAAGTACAATAATAAGGTATTTGTACTGAAGCCCAGTCCTCTGCTGGTTTGTCCTCATTTTTGAAATTCTCCTTGTGTTGTTTGCATTTTGGATTTTGGATCCCAGCTGATCATTAAAACTTCTTTTACCTTCCTACCTCTGTGTGTCCTGCGTTTGGGTCAGTTCATGAAAAACTCTTAAAGGTCCCATTTGTAAGAAAACACTGACGCCTTGGGATGGCGGCCGACCCGACCTACAATCCCAGTGAGGCAGTATTTGACGAGTTGGCAGTGAGACTCAAAAATCAACTTTATACTTCTGCTCCATATTTCACTGCTCAATATTGTAATTACTTTACTTCACTAGTCACTAGTTACTTTGCAGATCCAGATCAATGATGCAAAGTACAATCAATGAAAATACTATAATTTCATATTGTACATTAAGATTAAACTAAGATCTTAAAACTTATAAGCCATTATTGATTAACATCTGTTTTTAGTTTGTTAAGGAAAATCTCCACAATTGTTTTCTGGAAGAGGCAGAAAATGTTTCTGTGCAAACTGTGGAGACAAACGGCTTCACATGGCAAACTGAAATGTCTGATCTCACCTGTTCATCATGACTACATTTGTACATGAAGTAGAATTTAAAAGAAATGCAGTAATCACAAGACTGAGTTGAGCATTCATTTGACATACTGAATATCAGCTTTAAATGGATCAAAGCAAATAACTTAACTTGTTCTTGATCAAACTCTGTAGTGTGTGAGATACAGCTGTGACGACCCTGTCTGCTTTGTGTTCACTCATTTCTGTGCAGGTGATTGAGAAGGCGTGTCAGGAGGAGATGCCTCACCTGAAACTGATCCACATCAGGGCTCCTCCTGCCTGTATAACCTGTCTGTCAATCATCTCTCTCTCCTTCACAGCATGCAGGGTTTCTGTTTGGTTTGATTTATTTCCTACACTTACACACAAACCCACACACTTCACACACCACTGATAAACTGACCTTCATACTTGATCTTATTTTTGTATATAGTTGTTTAGATTAGTTCAATAAATTCTTCTGTTAAGTGAAATCTCTGTGTTGTCTCCCTGTTTTGTCTGAACTCAGAGCTGGTTCATGACACAACCATTTCTGTATCACACTGTTTCTAATCATTAGAAACAAGGAGGAACTCACTTCATGGTCCATCCATCCATCCATTGTCAACTGCTTATCCAAAATCAGGTCGCGAGGGCAGCAGCTTCGGTAGCGAGCCCCAGACATCCCTTTCCCCGGCCACATCAGCTAACTCTGACTGGGGAATCCCCAGGCGCTCCCAGGCCAGAGAAGAGATATAATCCCTCCACCTGGTCCTGGGTCTACCCCTAGGTCTCCTCCCAGTTGTACGTGCCAGGAACACCTCCCTAGGAAGTCGCCCTGGTGGCATCCTCATCAGATGCCTGAACCACCTCAACTGGCCCCTTTCCACGCAGAGGAGCAGCGGCTCTACTCCGAGTCCCTCCCGGATGGCTGAGCTTCTTACCCTATCTCTAAGGGAGACCCCAGCCACCCTGCGAAGAAAACCCATTTCGGCCGCTTGTCTCCGCGATCTCATTCTTTCGGTCATGACCCATCACTCATGACCATAGGTGAGGGTAGGGACGAAGATTGACCGGTTGATCGAGAGCTTTGCCTTTCGGCTCAGCTCCCTTTTCGTCACAACCGTGCAGTGAAGCGCATGCAACACCGCACACGCTGCTCCGACTCTCCTGTCAATCTCCCGCCCCATCATCCCCTCACTCGTGAACAAAACCCCGAGGTACTTGAACTCCTTCACTTAGGGCAAGGACACATTCCCCACCTGGAGTAGGCAATCCACCGGTTTCCTACTGAGAACCATGGCCTCAGATTTAGAGGTGCTGATCCTCATCCCTGCCGCTTCACACTCAGCTGCAAACTGATCCAGTGAGCGTTGTAGATCTACAGCCGATGATGCCATCAAGACCACATCATCTACAAAAAGCAGTGATGCGATCTTAAGGTCACCGACCTGTAACCCCTCCATACCACGACTGCGCCTCGAAATCCTGTCCATGTAAATCACAAACAGGATTGGGGACAAGGCACAGCCCTGGCGGAGGCCAACACCCACTTGGAACAAGTCCGACTTACTTCCAAGTATACGCACGCAGCTCTCGCTTTGAGAATATAGGGATTGGATGGCCCTGAGAAGGGCCTCCCACAGAACATCCCGGGGGACCCGGTCGTATGCCTTCTCCAGATCCACAAAACACATGTGGACTGGGAGATTGTACTCCTAGGCCCCCTCCAAGACCCCTGCCAGAGTAAAGAGCTGGTCCGTTGTTCCACGACCAGGATGGAATCCGCATTGTTCCTCTTCAATCTGAGGTTCGACAATCGGCCGGACCCTCCTTTCCAGCACCTTGGAGTAGACTTTCCCAGGCAGGTAGAGTAGTGTGATACCTCTGTAATTGGCACACACCCTCTGGTCCCCCTTCTTAAAGAGAGGGATCACCACACTTGTTTGCCACTCCTTCGGCACCGACCCCGACCCCCACGCAAAGTTGAAGAGGCGTGTCAACCAAGACAGCCCCTCAACACCCAGAGCCTTCAGCATTTCTGGTAGTATCTCATCGATCCCTGGGGCTTTGCCACTGTGGAGTTGTTTGACTACCACAGTGACTTCACCCAGGGAAATCGGCGATGATACCCCATCATCCTCCAGCTCTGTCTCCATTACAGAGGGTGGCTGAGTGGGATTCAGGAGGTCACCAAAGTACTCCTTCCACCGCCCTATGACCTCCTCAGTCGAAGTCAACAAGGTCCCATCCTTGCTGTACACAGCTTGGATGGTTCCCCGTTTCCCCCTCCTGAGGTGGCGGACAGTTTTCCAGAAGCGCTTTGGCGCCGCCCGAAAGTCCTACTCCATGGCCTCACCGAACTCCTCCCACACCCGCTGCTTTGCCTCTGCCACAGCTGCGGCTGCTGCCCTTCGGGCCCGTCGGTACCCCAAAACTGCCTCAGGAGTCCCCCGGGACAACATGTCCCTAAAGGACTCCTTCTTCAGTCGGACGGCTTCCCTGACCACCGGTGTCCACCACGGTGTCCGAGGGTTGCCGCCCCTTGAGGCACCTAAGACCCTATGGCCAGAGGACACAGCTGCAGCTTCAACAATGGAAGATTTGAACATCGTCCATTCAGGTTCGATATCCCCAGCATCCACAGGGATGCTAGAGAAGCTCCTTCGGAGGTGGGAGTTGAAGGCTTCTCCGACAGGGGCCTCCCCCAGACGTTCCCAGCTTACCCGCACTACTCGTTTGGGCTTACCAGGTCTGTCCAGGGATTTCCCCTGCCACCGAAACCAACTCAACACCAGGTGGTGATCAGTTGACAGCTCTGCCCCTCTCTTTACCCGAGTGTCCAAAACACGCGGTCGAAGATCAGATGATACGATCACAAAATCGATCATTGACCTTCGACCTAGGGTGCTCTGGTACCACGTACACTTATGAGCATCCTTGTGTTCGAACATGGTGTTCATTATAGACAGACCGTGACTAGCACAGAAGTCTAATAATAGAACACCACTCAGGTTCAGATCGGGGAGGCCGTTCCTCCCAATCACGCCCCTCCAGGTATCTCCGTCATTGCCGACATGCGCGTTGAAGTCCCCCTTGCAGGGCCCCAGCCAGGACCTCCAAGAAGGCAGCATACTCCGAACTGCTGTTCAGTGCATACGCACAGACAACAGTCAGAGTTTTCCCCCCAGCCCTTAGGCGTAGGGAGGCGACCCTCTCGTCCACCGGGGTAAACTCCAACACGGCGGCGCTCAGCCGGAGACTTGTGAGTATCCCCACACCCGCCCGGTGCTTCACACCTTTGGCAAATCCGGAGAAGAATAGTGTCCAGCCCCTTTCCAGGAGTTTGGAACCAGAGCCGGTAATGTGTGTGGAGGCAAGCCCCACCAGATCCAACCGGTAACGCTTAACCTCCCGCACCAGCTCCGGCTCCTTCCCCCCAAGAGAGGTGACATTCCACGTCCCCAGAGTCAGCCTCTGCCGCCCAGGTCTGGGCGGCCGAGGCCCGCCACCACCACCGCCACCCATGTGGCAGCGCACCCGACCCCAGCGGTTTCTCCTGCGGATGGTGGGTCCACGGGATGGGGGTTTTTCACAATAACACTGGTGGAAACAGAGCTTCCTGTTGTCACATGTTGTCACATGTTCAACAGACTTCATGCTCCTGATGACCAGACTCAAGTTAGAGTTCACTAGAATGTAGATCTTCCAGAGAGAAACCCAGAAAGACACGATGACAAGTGGAGAACCAAGAAGAACACACACACACACACACACACACACACACACACACACACACACACACAGGGAAGAAGGCCAGCCAGCAGAGGCAGTGTGATGCTTTGGACGATGTTCTGCTGGGAAACCTCGGGTCCTGCCATCCCTGTGGATGTTACTCTGACACGTACCACCTGCCTCAGCATTGTTGCAGACCATGAACACAGTATTCCCTGATGACTGTGGCCTCTTTCAGCAGGGTAATGGACGACAAACCAAAATGGTTCGGGATGGTTTGAGGAGCACAACAAGGAGTTTGAGTTGTTGATTTGGCCTCCAAATTGCCCAGATCTCAATCCAACAGCGTATGTGTGGGATGTGCTGGACAAACCAGTCCGATCCATGGGGGCCCCACCTCACAACTTACAGTTCTGCTGCTGACATCTTGGTGCCAGATATGATAAAAGGAGGGCATAGATTTTAGATATTAAGGGAGATATTGAAGAAGCTGAGTGGGCAACAGCTTGTTTAAAAGCTCAGTCACAAACCATTAGTACTCAAATGAAACTGCTACAATTTAAGTGGTTAATGAGGACATGAGACCCCTGAGAAACTCAATAAATGGTCCCCTTCCAGATACATGTGTGAAATGTTTGACTGAGAAAGGTACTTTAATTCATTGTGTATGGGAATGTCCTAAGCTGGTGGCTTTATGGAAAATGGTTGTCCGCACAGTAAAATAGCAGGTATTCAGGTACTCTGCAAAGCAAAACTTTGTATTCTAGGGATATTACCAGATTGCTTTATTGTTAACTCAAAGTGTAAGACTCTGATCAACTTTGGCCTCCTGCAGGCCAGGAGGATGGCTGCTCTATCTTGGAGAGAGACTGAAGTATCCGCTACACAATCTTGGATTAGAAAGATGGCAATGTGTGTTACATTAGAAAAGCTAACCTGTGTAATTACGGGTGAAGTGCAAGAGTTTGAATGTTTATCTGTAATGCTGTCTAGTGTGAACATTTTATTTTATATTTAATTTATCTATTATTATTGTTATTATTTTATATATACACACATATGTGTATATATGTGTGTGTGTGTGTATATATACAAATACCTGTATATATGTATATATATAAAACAATGTATGTTTTTTATGTGTGTGTATGCAGCGATGTCTGCCTGCATCTCATTGTGCAACTAGTGTTGTATGTGTCAATGTGTATTGTATTTTCTTATTGAAAATCAATAAAAAACATTGTTAAAAAACAACTGATAGCTTCATGTGCTCATATTTACAGCGTCATCATTTCCATCTGTCATACCAGCAGAAATGTTAATTCCTGGTCAATTCCTACATGTAATTCTAGCTTTTCAAATGTTCAAGCTCTCTGAAAGAGAAAAAATTTTCTTCTGACAAAAAATAGACGACTTAACTGAGTCCATTACAAACAGCAGCAGAACAAAATAATTATCACTGGTGTTTTCACTGAAACGCTCAGAGCAAAAATAAAGGAAGTGACAACATCTTCATGGATCTGTGGCAGCTTCTGACGAGTCACGTGGAAAAGATATGAGAAGTAGAAATGCCTGTATCCTATCAACAGAGGGATTGTTGTTGTGACACAATAAAACTATAATTAAACTGAACAACAAGCAGTAAATCTCTCCTGAACGTGTCAGAATCCACAACGTTTGATGAGCAGTGAACATTTATTACTTGTTTTTAACTTCCTTGTTCACTTTTTAGAGTCCTGGTTCATTTTATCCAAAGTTTCTGATGAGACTGTTGTTGTTCCAGTAGATGATAATAGTTTTGCATTGCAGTGTGAATAATGTGAAGTTAAACATTTGTGAGTGACATACGTCACAGTCGGTCCTGCAGCAGAGATGTGCTGTAGAGCTCTGGGCTCCTGCTCTGTTTAACACAGTGGCGTTTTCTTGCAGAGGCCAAGGGAAGCCAGGCTTCCTCACTTTTTTCAGAATATAACCGTCATTTAATAAAAAGACTTTTTTTTAACAGTTTACGTAATCCTCCTGTGTTTTGCCTGTCGTCTCCTCCTCGTCTCTCTTCATTAACTATTGAGCGTTTCATAATGTGTAAAACAGCGCCCCTCTAAATGTTACGTGGTGAATGAGCGTTGAAAACATGGTACTGCACTCTGTTCTCTGTGAGGAGGCCAAGCTGAGCTGGCCTCCCTTCGTGAAAAAAAAAAAGAATGATTGACCAATCAGGTGAGGCGTTTGGCACGACACTGCTCCCCTGTGATTGGTCAGGACAGTGTTAAGGGAAGCCGCGAACTCGTTGGCATCACGCCAATCAAATCACAGTACGTTAACGTCATTGAATGAAATGACGGAAGTTGTTGTTTTGTGTCAATACTTGGTAAGCTAGCAAAAATATTAAGCGCAAGTATGGAGGGTGGAGATTTGGAGTATTTAGTAAAAAATAATTTTACTAAACTGCCTCTACAGCAGCAACTCAAGTCCGAATTAAATCTGACGGCAGGCTAACACCAACACTAGCGCTCCTTACTGAGATGAAGAAAAGTTTTCGGACTTTTAATGAGGAGAATTACGTCCGCACCGAGTGGCTAGCTGGTAGCGCCAAGCTTGGATTAACGAGGCTCTGGATTTGGCAAAAAGTCTGAGCACAAAGAAGCACAATGAGCAGGTGAAGAAAAAACTGGATATTTTAATGGGACTCATCGTTGCAGCCCTGTACCTTGCGCGCCAAGAGCAAGCGTTCAGGGGTCACAATGAGGCCACTGGCAGCGCAAACAGGGGCAATTCTGTGGAGTTGGTGCATGCTTTTGTGGAGTTTGACACCGAGGTCTTCAAACTGCTGCAGCGTATGCTCACGATTACGGCTACCAGCGCATCAGCAGAGCGCTCATTCTCCTTTCTAAAGAGGAACAAAACTGAGGAACACATGTGGACAGGACAGGCTTGTAAACGTGACCAAGATATCCATTGACTCTGTTGTTGTGGAGGACCTAAAAGCCAGTGGGAAGTTATACGACATGGTCACGATCACTTTGCCACCATGAGAGACAGGAGGATGGCCTTCCTCTACGAATAGGGTGAGGAAAACGCTTTTTTTTTCTGTGCGCATCATAATGATGTGATTATAGTCCTTATTGTGTCTTGCTTGCTTTGATTAAGCAGCATGTGAGTCCACTCCAGTTGTTGTTTATTGTTTTGTTTATGTGGAGAAAATGAGCACCACGGACAGCGGCCGTGATGGGCCGGGCTGTCTGAATACATGCACATGTCAGGTGTGCTGTTTACAGCCACTGGTACTGGGTTGTTGTGTAGCTGTATAATGAACATTTACATTTATTATTATGTATATAAACTGAAAAGTGAAAAGCATTTGTGTATCTCACATAGAGCGTACAAGTCGTGTTTGACGTGGACGTAAAACTTAACGTCTTCTGATTGAGTGTGTGAATGAATTTGCATCTTTCCAATATCAAATGTGTGCTGTGCATTAAGTAGCTGGTTGTGCTTTTGGGAGGGTGGTTGCATACATTAATGAGACGTTTGTGAGGACTGTGTGTGTGTGTGTGTGTGCGTGTATGAGTAATTGACTGACTGAGGGACAGAGAGAGAGAGCACGTCGGTGCTTAAAGTGTCGGTCAGATAACAAGCGTGTGTAAGTCCTGGTAAAATGATGCTGGGCGCTCTAATAGTTCATCCGACTACATGAAATAGCAACAAATAAATTGCAACATACGATTTTTTGACCCCACCCCCGTAAAACATACACAGCTTAGAGGTTATGTCTCACTTGGCTTCCTCGGAAATTTTCATCACGCCACGCCACTGGTTTAACAATCAGTGTTTTTGTTTCAGCACAGTAAAACTCGTCACAGAAATGATTTCTGACATTTAAACATGTGATTTCAGGATGTGAGGCTCAGGTTGCAATAAGCATACAAAAATGCTGGTGTTCATGTGTAGAGACCCTGATGATACTACAAGCAAAGTTTCATGTTGTGTGGAGCCTATTGATTGGTTTGCCTAACCCTAACCCAACCACTCAGATCATTACACCACGACCACCTCAGCTTCAGGACCAAAGCACTCAGAATACAAGACCCAACCAAATTATGACAGAATAAGAAAAGAAAAATACACAGATTATTGGACAGAACTAATAGAATCCCAGAGCAAAATGGAAACATATGTAGCCTTAAACAGACAGTACACTGTGGCAGCCTACCTGACCACAGTGTGTGACACCAAACTGAGGAGAACACTGACTAACCAATATTTTGCAAAGGCCTATTCAACCTACTTGGTTTGGTTCGCTCAGCCTCAGGGCCAGCAGGCAGAGGGCACTCCTTTGTAGGTTCGACTCCTGGCAGCATAGGGCTTTGTAAGAAAAGGAGAGTGGGTCACTTGTTTTAATATGATTCCAGAAATTTAGGGCTTGTTTTTGAATATTTAACAGTAGAGGATATTGGCCTGATTCAGCTCTGCATGCAGAGTTGGGAGCTCTTCTCTGCACCTGGAGGATACTTTTGCAGAACTCTGCATGCAGGATCTCAGTGGGATGTTTGTCCCATTTTGTCCAGTCTTGTTGAGTTTGTGGACCCTATACCTCGCTGCCATATAATGCAATGGGTTCGATGATTGATTTGAATAAATTGAGCCAGGTTCTAATTGGTTTAGTGTTGATTGATTTTGTATTGTATAGAAAGCCCTTTTTGCTTTGTCTTTTAGTTAATTCATAGCCAGGCTAAAATTTCAAGTATGTGTAAAGATTTGTTTGTTCGATAGGGTTGTTTCCTATTGTGAAAGTGGTGTTGTTTCTTTGTAGTTTGGACCTTTTCTGAAAAATTTGCACTTTGGTTTTGGGTTGTTTGACTGTCAGGGCCCAATATTATTTATTATACAGTATTTTCCCCTCTCTGTCTCTCTCTGTAAACAGCTCTCTCTCTCTCTGTATTTCACCCAGTTTTTACTCAACAGTTGGACATAAACTCAAGGGGTGCCTCAAACCAGGTGCTCATAAGGACATTTTGCACAGATGACCCTGAAGTGAAGCTGCAGCGTGGCGGCTGTCCCATGTTCTGGTAGAACTTGAACGGACGCTGCTACAAGTACGTCGCTACACATTTGACCTGGGCTGATGCAGAGCTGTACTGTGTGTCACAGGGAGCCAACCTAGTGTCTATCCACAGTCTGGAGGAACAGGAGTTTGTTAATTCCCTGATCAAAGACTTTGACCACGCTCAGGGATTCACTTGGAATGGACTCAGTGACACCCAGAAGGAAGGAGGATGGATGTGGTCTGATGGGTCTGCAGTTGACTTTAAGTTTTGGGATGCAGGAGATCCAGATGACAATAAGGGAGCTGAGGACTGTGAACACAACAACACTGGCAAATAATTTAAATGGAATGACATTCAGTGTCATCAGACAATGCCTTTTATTTGTGCATCTTGCACAGGTTGCCCATTGAAGATAAGAAGGTTATGTCACATTCATCTCTCTGACTTTCCACCTGTTCCTCTGCATTAATGCATTAAGCCTCCTCTAGAAAAATAGAAATGTGCAGGTGTATGTACAGAAGTGATTTCATTTACCTTTATTTTCATGAATTTTGGACTTTTTTCCTCATAAACACAAAGAGCAACTATTTGGATTTAGAAGAAAAGTTCAAGTGTTAGTAATAAAATGGCAGTAAAGGGAACTTTCTCACTTCAGAACTTTCATGTTCTGCTCATGAATAAAAGAGCTTCTTTGGTCATAATGATGTTGTGAAGTCTGTTTCTCAAGTTCAATATAATATCCTGAGTTAACTTACACTGAAACACATGTGAAGCAGTGGGAAGAGACCTGTTTTCTCTTTAATCATTCCAAAGAGATGTAAACATATACATATAGGATATTGGATAGACAACACAGAACATAATTGATATGAATTGATCCATTTAATGCATTAAGTGCAAACTGACAGTTGGATCAAACATAGAACATCTGGTCCGTGTATCACCAGCAAAAGTTTAGTGCAATCTAAAGCACAATGATTGTTAAGATCCAGTCCATCTGAAGAAGGAACCCTAAATCTAAAGGATCCAAAAATAATCTACTCTAATAACACTATGGTAGGTATCAAGAAGTATTCACTGTGTTTCCACTGAAAAGCTCAACGCTCAGTTCAAAGGAACAGCTTTATGGACCGATGGCAGCCTCTGATGAGTCCCTGTTATCTAAATAACCAGGTCCAAAAGGCAGAGGACACGGGACTGCAGAGTTCCTGCTGTTTCTGTGGACGAGACATCAGAAGTATCATATAACCTGATTATTTATCTTTATTTTCTTGTTGTCATTTTAGAGTGCTGGTTAATCTTTATCCAAACACTCATTTATGATCATCAGATGATGATGTTTTTGTTCTGAGTGCTGTTTAAAGTGATTGTCGTACACGTTGGACCAATGATACGACACCAGCAGTGTGAACACCCTCTCTGAGACCTATAAAAGAAAGTGGGCTCTCTTCTGTCTGTACAACATTCTCACTATCATCCGACAGAGCAGATCACTGCGACTCCAAAGACTTCAGAGACTCTCCGACCATCACATCAATCCCTCGTCCTGCAGCTGTGACAGAGACTCTGACTCCAACATGTTCTTGTTCCTCTTCTTGTTTGGTCTGGCTCTGGGTGCTGTGTCTCCTTCAGATGTGCCTCAAGTGAAGCTGCAGCGTGGCGGCTGTCCCATGTTCTGGTACCGCTTCAACGGACGCTGCTACAAGTACGTCGCTACACGTTTGACCTGGGCTGATGCAGAGCTGTACTGCGTGTCACAGAGAGCCAACCTGGTGTCTATCCACAGTCTGGAGGAACAGGAGTTTGTCAAAACCCTGATCAAGAACTTTGACCACGCTGAAGGACCCACCTTGATTGGACTCAGTGACATCCACAAAGAAGGCAGATGGATGTGGTCTGATGGTTGTGCAGTGGACTTTGTCTTTTGGAATGCAGGAGAGCCAAACAACTATGGAGGACATGAACACTGTGTTCACAACAACTATGACACGGATCGGAAATGGAACGACTGTCTGTGTTCAGGAACTCTTCCCTCTGTTTGTGCATCTCAGATAAAGTGTCCTTAGCAGCTGAGACAGTTAGATGTGATATAAGTGATGTGCTGTGTTTTCTTCATTAATATAAGTGTTAAATAGCTCTGTATTCCCTCTGTTTGTGCATCTTGCATAAAGTGTCCTTCTTAACTGATGTGGTTCCAGATGTCTGATCCAACCTGGTCCCTGTTCACCTGTTTGTCTGTTCATGTGCTTTGGACCTCGACTACAAAGATAACTATGTTCAATGAATGTGTGTGTGTGTGTTGATTAAAGGGGATAATAATTAATAAGTTGTGGAACTCATTGATAATGTTAAAGTAAATCAAAGGGACAGTTTGTGTTGTATGAAAAGTGGTTGTATGTGGTTCTTACCTGTAGTCAGCGTGTTACCTACAGAAGATGGCGGTCGGCACACACAACAGTCAGTGGTCTCATTAAGACCGACCCAAAGAAGGGCCACACCTTTGACCTGGGCTGATGCAGCGGGAGCCAACCTGGAGTCTGTCCACAGTCTGGATGAGCAGGATGTCATCAGGTTATCAAGAACTTTAAATCTGCTCAGGGACTTACCTGGATTGGACTCTGAGGTGATCAGAGACTTTCCACCTGTTGCTCTGTAGTAATGCATGAAGGCTGCGTGAGACAGATTTAAATGTGATGATTGAAATTCTCCTTGTGTTGTTTGCATTTTGGATTTTGGATCCCAGCTGATCATTAAAGCTTCTTTTACCTTCCTACCTCTGTGTGTCCTGCGTTTGGGTCAGTTCATGAAAAACTCTTAAAGGTCCCATTTGTAAGAAAACACTGACGCCTTGGGATGGCGGCCGACCCGACCTACAATCCCAGTGAGGCAGTATTTGACGAGTTGGCAGTGAAACTCAAAAATCAACTTTCATGGAAACTGGAAACAGATACTTTATACTTCTGCTCCATATTTCACTGCTCAATATTGTAATTACTTTACTTCACTACATCTTTTTGATAACTTAAGTCACTAGTTACTGTGAGGATTCAGATTAATGATGCAAAATATAATCAATGAAAATACTATAATGTCAAATTATACATTTAGATTAAACGTAGATCTTTAAACTTAAAAGCCATTATTGATTAACATCTGTTTTTAGTGTGTTGAGGAAAATCTCCCTAATTGTTTTCTGGAAGAGGCAGAAAATGTTTCTGTGCAAACTGTGGAGACAAACGGCTTCACATGGCAAACTGAAATGTCTGATCTCACCTAACGTGACGGTCCCTGTCTAGTGTTGATGTGCTGAGGTGGCTGATCAGTTATAGTTTTTCCTATGTGTCCTTGAAGGTAATATCAGCAGAGTATGGATTAGGAGCACCTGGTGCAGGCGCTCCTAAAAGGATAAAACCCCAGTTGCAACCCGGCCCTCGCTCTCTCTGATTGGGCTGCATCCCCGCCAGCAGCGGCAGCACATTTGCTTTGTTTGGTTTCTGCTTTGTTTTCACTTTACAACATTTACACCCCATTTTGCTCACGCATCCACATTTACATTACTGATGTTACTGACTAACACACTTCATATTTGTATTTATAACCTCAGTTGTTTAAGTTAATTTAATAAATTCACTCATTTACTGCCATCTATTGTGTCCTATGTATGGAAGTTAAATCAAGAGCATAGATTTTCAGTTTGAGAGCATGATTTCATTCCTTTTCAGTGACACAGCTCCTTCGCGTGCTCAGATTTTTTCTCCTCATGCTCACATTTTGTGCTTGCATTTAAATTTATTCTGCTTTCTTTCAAAATGTCTGCTTAAAGTAAAAAATCACATGCCTGTGTTCACATTTCTCCTTCTTGCAAACAAAAATGTCGCTCGCATTCAAATGTGCCCTCTGCGCGCTCAGATCTAAGTGCACGCGCTCAGAACACACACCTGCTCACAGGTCAAGTTCTGAGGCCTGTACTGTGAAGGGGGCTCAACATAGCCAGGCTTTGTGCTCATGATGCAGCTCAACAAAGCCCCGAGCCCCCAATCAGAGTTAAACGGTACTGCGACGGTGGTTATCAACTTGATTTGTCAAGTCCGGTTCTCTGCTTTGTGCTCTGCGCGCGTTCACATAAAAGGGGGCGTTTGACGTCATATTATTCTACTTATGTGTGAAAATGGATCGATCCCGGGCCACATATTTTACTCAAGATGAGCAGATTCCTATTATGCAGGACTATGAAGAATTCAAAGAAACCATCACGGTAAAAAGTAACACTGTCGCCGCCAACAGAGCGAGGGAGGCTGCTGGCAGGAAACTGCTGACCGTGTAAATGCGTAAGTTAACAATGATTAATATTAAGATAAATATTATATTAAGCCCTTAGTGTTTTCATTTCTGAAAGCTCAACATTGTGCAACTTTTACATATTAACCCTCATCCATTTAAAAAATAAATAAACTGAAGCAACAACTATCTTTTTTCATTTTTGAATGATGTCTATATTGTTTTCACATTTTACTGATCTCAGTTATAGAATGCGCGTGTGTGTTTTTTTTTTGGAATTCACTTTTTATTGGCTTTCATCAAGAAAACATATACATACATACATACATACCCACGTACGTAGTAAATTCAAGCCCCAACAGAGCATCTACACAAACAAAACACAAACAATTGAAGACACGGAGGGAGTCCGACAGAGACAGTAAACATACTTACACCTAAACAAATGCATGTAAATGCAAACTGGTGAAAGGAGTTCATAGGTAGGGTGCAACCCGCCACTGTATCAAGATGCTGCAATATAAGGGCCCCATATTTTCATGTATAACTCTTCCTTATCTTGCAACCTATAACAAAGTCGTTCGTAGGAAGCAATCTTGGCCATTTCATCGAACCATTCCTTCACTAATATAACTTCTTTCGATTTCCAGTGTCGCAACACTATCCTGCATCCAGTAATAAGTCTGGTGGACAGTTAGTCCACTTCCCTTCGGTAACGCGCCTAATAGACAAAGCAGCGGATGTTGTACCAGAGTAGAAGACATCACAGTGTTAATGAAGGAGATAATCTTAGACCATAGTAATTCTATCCTGGGACATGAATACAACATATGAACAAAAGTACCACGAGAAGCATCACATCTCCAACACAGGTCTGAATTTCTAAGTCCTAACCGTGCCATTTTACACCGAGTCCAATAAG
Organism: Sparus aurata; assembly: GCF_900880675.1. NCBI lineage: Eukaryota > Metazoa > Chordata > Actinopteri > Spariformes > Sparidae > Sparus > Sparus aurata. The sequence goes on from NC_044189.1 coordinate 19,697,956, forward strand.
TTCTGTTGAGAATTTTATAGCTAATCAAACGGGTCTGCATTTCCCTTGATACTTTAAACCATGATTCAATAATTTGCACCCATGTTTCACCTGATATCTCTTCCCCTATATCCCTCTCCCAGCATCTTTTAAGACCTTTATAACTGGGTGACTGAGACCCCCTTAGAAGGTTGTAAAAGCAAGATGTTTTCCTTTTGAAGTGCCCCTCCAGTTCCAATCTGGTTTGTATTTCAGTTCTAGATATAAGCGGTAATTTTTTAAGGTATGACAAGATACAACTCCGTAATTGAAGATATTTCCAAAAATCCTTGTTTGAGATTTTGTACTTTCCTCTTAATTGTTCAAAAGAAAGAAACTGGTCTCTATCAAATAAATCCCCAATATAAACAATTCCCAACTTAACCCAACCAGTCCATGAGAATGTTTTTTTTACCTATCCTGAGGCTTTTATTGTGCCACAGAGATGTTTTGTTTGTAAAATTAGAATTTAAGCCCATGATTTTATGCGAGGCTTGCCATGTCTCTTGTGAGAAGGCAAGGATTGGGTTATCATAAGGGATCACATCGTTAGTTTGAGTAATAAAGGCCTGGGTTGGGTAGGGGTATGTGAGTTCCTTCTCTATAGATACCCACGCAGGTGCTTGGTCAGCTGACATGTATAATTTCGATAATTGTTTGAGACAGAAAGCATAGTGATACCAAGCTATGTGGGGGAGGCCAAGTCCTCCATCCTCAATAGCGGCATACAGTTTTGTCTGGTTTATATATGGTTTTTTGCCCGCCCATAAAAAGCTATATACGGCCTTATTATATTTCAATAGCGCATTGTGTGGCATGCTTAACGGTAGCATATTACTTATGTAATTAATTTTGGGAACTATTATCATCTTTAAAATGTTAATTTTACCAAGAAGTGACAGTCCCAATTTTGTCCAATTTTGTAATATAAGCTCTATTTTCTGAATTAAAGGGAGAAGATTGATTGTCATAATATTTTCCAGCCGTGGAGTGATCTTTATACCCAAGTATGTCAGGCCAGATGGCTGCCATGAAAACTGCCATCCCTGCCTGATGCTAGGTGGACAGACTCTCGACAGGGGCATCGCTTCAGACTTTGACCAATTTATTTTATAACCAGAGACACCTGAAAATGAGTCGATCAGAGTGAGGATATGAGGTATAGTTGTTGATGGGCGCCTGCACAGTAACAAAATATCATCCGCGTACAGAAGCAGTTTGTGCTCCTTACTGCCAGCCTTAATGCCCATTATATCATTATTTTGCCTAATAGCAATTGCTAAAGGCTCAAGAACCAGAGCAAATATTAAGGGGGACAGGGGGCAACCCTGCCTTGTCCCTCTATGAAGCTGAAAAGGGGGAGACCTCCTGCCATTTGTTACTACAGATGCCTTGGGATTGTAATATAATAATCTAACCCAGTTAATAAAAGAAGAACCAATACCAAATTTTTCCAAAGACTGAAAAAGGAACGCCCACTCCACCCTGTCGAATGCTTTTTCAGCATCCAGCGAAAAAGCTACTGTTATATCTGTTTCATTTCCAGCTTCCCACATGAGGTGAAGCAACCTGCGTAAATTATCAGATGAAGTCCTATTCTTAATAAAACCGACCTGGTCCGGGTGAATGAGTTTTGGTAAAAAAACCTCCAACCTAGATGCTAAAATCTTGGCAAGAAACTTGGCATCGGCATTGATCAGTGATGCAGGGCGGTAGTTGCCACATTGCTGTGGGTCTCTGTCTTTTTTATGTATTAAAGTTATTAAAGCCATCTGCATACTATCTGGAAGAGAGCCTTTCTCTAAGGCGTCCTTATAAACTCTATGGAGTTTTGGGGCAAGAATATCTAAAAAAAACTTTATAAAATTCAGCTGGGAGGCCATCCTCCCCAGGAGATTTCCCACCCTGAAGGTCCTGTATAGCCTTTTTAACTTCTTCCAATGTAATGTCTGCTCCAATCCGGTCCTGTTCCTCCTGTGATAGAGTTGGGCAATTTACAGTGGATAGAAAAGAACTAATATCTTGAGTATTAGGGTTGTCTGATTTATAAAGACTTTGATAAATGTGGCAAATATAGCATTTATGTCCATGTCGTCTGTTTTCAAGTCACCGCCATGATTCTGCACCCCAGATATAATTGATTGAGCATACTGCTGCTTTGCTCTCTGTGCAAGAAATCTCCCTGTTCTCTCCCCTTGTTCATAATATTTTTGTTTAGTTCTGAATAATGTATATTCGACTTTCTTTTGTAATATAGAGTTGTATTCCACTTTTAATTTATTTAGTTCAAGAAGAATGGAATGGTCAGATTGAGTGGAATGCACATTTTCCATTTTTTTAATGTCAACCTCCAGTTCCTGAAGACGTTGAACCGATCTCTTCTTCAAATATGAACAATGCTGGATGAGTCGGCCTCTAATCACAGCTTTAAAAGCATCCCACTCCACCGCTGGATTTGACACCGAGCCTTCATTATTCACCCAATAATCCAGTATCTCGCTTTTAATAAATTCTACTGAATGCTCATCTCTGAGCAGGGATGAGTTAAATCGCCACCTAGTGGACCGACACTTGGGTAACTGGCCTAAACGCAGTGCCATCCCCACCGGTGCATGATCTGATATTAAGATAGTACCTATTGTTGTATGTTCAGTGATAGAAAGCAATGATCTTGAAATCAGAAAATAATCTATTCTTGAATAAGAGATATGTGGATGGGAATAAAAGGTAAATTCTTTGTCTGAAGGGTGGAAAAATCTCCAAGCATCTACTAAATCTAGCTCCTCCTCCATTGAATCAATTGTTTTTTGTGCCTGTGAGGGCCGAGTGACACCCCATTTGTACGTTTTATCAACCTTAGGATCCCTAACTTTGTTAAAGTCCCCGCCTAATACTATATATGAATTTCCAAACTGTGTAATTGCATTGCTAATATCTACAAAGAAACCTGGCAGGTCTGCTGTTGGAGCATATATGTTCATCAAAGTACACCTAATACCAAAAAGTTCAGCATCCAAAGCTATCCATCTCCCTTCTTCATCTGATTGTTGTTTAAATATTTTGATGTTAAAATTCTTCCGAATTAAAATGGCGACCCCCCTCTGACTAGAAGACCCGGCACTGTAAAGAACTCTCCCAATCCAGTCCCTTTGCAGTAATAACGAATCCTTCTTCTCCAAATGAGTCTCCTGTAGGAAGACCAGATCTGGATTTTTCTGTTTAAGATACAAGAGAATCTTCCTCCTTTTGATGGCTGAGTTTGCACCCTTAACATTCAGTGATATCAGTCTAACCAGTTCCCCCATAATTTGTTGTTAGATGTATAATGAAACTAATACTTAATCTTATGTACCCACTGATTACCAAAGAATACCTATAGGTCTCCTGTCCTGTTAGAACTCTCCCTCTTGAAAAGACTGAACGTACATAAAACTCCACACTTACAAAAAACTCCCTAACGCAACATATAGATGGCGGACGTTACTGCCGCATCCTCAGGTGCTCCAGTGCTTGCCAGAGCCCGATTAAAACCAGATATTTATAAGACTGTTGATGGCAAAGTCATAGTGGAAGATGAACTTTTACACTTCCTTGCTATAAAAATTAGAACATTAAGTCAGGATGAGATTATCCTGTTAGCTGCCAACAACTTCGACTCAGACTGGATAGAGGCTTCAAAGAAAATGCTGTTTGAACTCTGTCCTACTACTCAACGGAACATCTCACACAAAGGAGCACAGAAAGACGCCAATAACATCAAGAGCTGTCTCAAAGTGCTGAATGAGTGCGGGGACAATGTTCCGAGATTTGTATCTCACTATTTGGATGAGCTACCACCTGTGACTTTTACCAACATGGACGTATGCGGCCTATTTCGAAAAATTGAGCAGCTACACACTGAGGTCTCTGCCATGAAACATGCGCTACACCGGCAGACTGAAACGAGTGAAGGTTTGCGTGTAGTCACCGCGGACATGAACCGCCGGGTTAGTGCCCTTGAACAGCACTCTGACCACGGCAGTGCTGGCTTCATTGCGCCGGTGAGGCGGCTGGACGCAGGGAATGCTAGCGCCGCGCATGCTACCAACTCAGCGGTTGTTGGAGACCCCGACGGATCGGCGGAGGGGACTGAAACTCCAGATGACAGACACCGAGGAGAGGCACAGGGACCGCTGCCTCCAACAGTGGAGAGCGCCACACCAGCACTTGGCCCTGGGTTAACGATGTCCTCGCCCGGATCATCAATGTGGAGCCGAGTCGTCAAAAAGGGGAAACAGAAGCGCTCTGAGGATTACCAACAAGGATCAAGCACCGGCAAGTCTGTGGTGGGACGGAAGAAAGCTGGCAAAACTATTGTGGGCACTGGAGATGCAGGAGACATCAAGATGATAACAACTAAACGGGTGAGCGTCTTTGCAACAAGGTTTTCACCCGACATAGGCACTGAACTACTGCGCGCTCATCTTGAGAATAAACTGGGACGTGGCGTGTCATGTGAAAGGATTGTTACTGTCAACAGCAGATACGCATCCTTTAAAATATCCGCTGAATGTAAAGATGTTGGCGATATGTATAATCCGGAGCTCTGGCCAGAGGGAGCGTATGTACGGCGCTTTTATGAACCACGTAAAGTTGGAGTCATTGCTAATGCGGCTACTCTATCTGCTGGGGATATGAGTGTGCTCGCTACTGGCAATAATGCCTAAATATGATACTGCTATGGATATAAGCATCCTGTCATACAACTGTCGTGGCCTGCGCTTAGGCCAAAGTGCAGTGGATAAAGCTCGCCGCATTACTGTTGATCAGTTGTTGGAGCACTGTGACATTCTGTGCCTACAGGAAACTTTTCTAGCAAAGCAGGATTTAAAGGGACTAAACTCCGTCAGTGACAATTTTCATGGTGCTGGAGAGTCCACCACTGACCTCAGTCTGGGTATAAAAAGGGGCAGAATTCCAGGAGGTGTGGCAATTCTGTGGAATAAGAAACTAGACTCAGCGATAAATGTTATTAGGCTTGGCGTGGACTGGTGCATTGCTATACACTTCAGTCAGCGTGATTTTTTAGGAATTTATCATTTTAAATATTTACACTCCATATGAATGTCAACATAATGAAGAAGACTATGTAAATAAGCTTGCTTTTATTAGTTCCTATTTACAAAATGAGTGTTTCACAAACATTTTTATTGTTGGGGATATGAATGCAGATATTTCAGACAAGAGGTCAATTTTTGCCAACCACCTAAATCATCTCTGTACAGATAATAACCTGGTACTGTCTAGCAGAGAGCTTTTGCCAGCCGAGAGCTACACACATATAAGTGAGGCTTGGCACACCACGTCCTGGTTAGACCATTGTCTCTCTACAGCTGATGCTCACGCTTCTTTGGCACACATGGAAATCTTATACAATGTATCCACCTCTGATCACATTCCTGTAAAGATGGTCATCAGATCTGAGTACATACCAGCAACTGTAAAATGTGCAAATAATTCTAATCTTGGCAAATTGGACTGGTCCTCTCTTTCATGTGAAGACATTGCCTCCTACTGTAAATATACTGATCAGTTATTGAGCAATATATGTCTCTCTAGAGAGGCACTCATATGTAAAAACAGTAACTGTACAAACACCAAACATAAGACAGATATTTCTGCAATGTATACTGATATTGTCTCAGCTTTACTTGAAGCTAGTAAGCCTCACCTTAAGCGCATAAAGAGAGGAAAAGTTCGGCCTGGTTGGAATACTTATGTGGCTGAATTCTATGCTGAGGCTCGTGAAGCTACTAAATCCTGGGCAATGGCTGGTAAACCAAGACAGGGGCCCATTTTTGAATATAAAAAGAGTACAAACACAAAATACAAATATGCAATACGTTTCATTAGTAAAAACGAGCAATCTTTGAGGGCTGACTCTATGGCCAAGAAACTTTTAAATAATACTAATAAAGATTTCTGGAAAGAGGTGAAACGCATTAATAACTGCAAACCCTCCTTACCATATACAGTAGATGGAGTCTCTGGTGCTAGTGCTATTGCTGAGCTCTGGCGAAGGCATTATAGTAAATTGTTTAACTGTGTTCAGACTAATGGCCATCAAGTAGCAAATGTTGAAAATATAGATATGATCACAACTCGTGAGGTTTCTCAAGCGATTAAAAACTTATCAGTTAACAAAACGACAGGTATGGATTATATCTCCGCTGAACATCTTAAATTTGCTAGCTCCAGGTTATGTACACTTCTTGCCTTATGCTTCAATGCCCTCATAGTCCATGGCTTTCTTCCAGACTCTATGATGACAGTGCAGCTGGTTCCTTTGGTTAAGGATAAAGCAGGAAAAGTGGGTTCCTCAGAAAACTATAGGCCCATCGCTCTAGCTAACATATTGTCCAAAGTTGTTGAACAAATTGTCCTGGAGAGGATTAATGAACTAATTATCTCTACAGATAATCAATTTGGGTTTAAACCGAGACACGGTACAGATATGTGTATATATGTGCTAAAGGAACTGCTGAGCAACTATAAGAGAAAAAACTCATCTGTTTTTATTTGTTTCTTAGACGCCTCCAAGGCATTTGATAGGGTGAATCATGAGAAATTATTTAAAAAATTGGGTGCAGCAGGTGTCCCTAAGTATATAGTCAGAATCCTGTCTTATTGGTATGCCCAACAAACCATGCAAGTTAAATGGGACAACTGCTTGTCTGCTCCCTTTCATATCAGTAACGGAGTAAGACAAGGGAGCATCTTATCTCCTATTTTATTTAATTTCTACATGAATGATTTATCAAATAATCTAAGCTCATGTAAAACAGGCTGTATGGTTGGCAGTACAGTGATGAACCATCTTATGTATGCTGATGATTGTGTGATCTTTAGTCCGAGCTCAGCTGGTATACAGCAGCTCCTTAATGTGTGTTCTGTGTATGGGGAACAACATGATATAAAGTACAACGAGTCAAAAAGTGTGATAATGATTTGCAGAACGGTGGAAGATAGACATGTGACTTTTCCTGACTTTAAACTCTCAGGTAAGGTTCTAAATATCTGCAGTGAAGTGAAATATCTTGGTCATGTGATCACAGACCAACTGACAGATGATGAGGACATTTTTCGTCAGTGTCGTATGTTGTATGTGCGAGCAAATGTATTGGCACGTAAATTTGGTTGGTGCACTGTTGGTGTGAAGTTGACTCTGTTCAAAGCGTACTGTTCACCTATGTACACTGCACATCTGTGGTTGAATTATAAAAAAGCCAGCCTTCAGAGACTGCAAGTGGCATACAATGACTCTTTGAGGATACTTTTAAAAAGGCCCAGATGGACCAGTGCGAGTGAGATGTTTGTGAGCGCTGGAGTGAACACACTGCAAGCGGTTCTGAGAAATGTAATGCACAGGTTCATCTGCCGGTTAAATGATTCTGAGAATCTAAATGTTGTGGCAATGGTGAACATTATGTATAGTGACACACGCTGCACGTCTCAGTTTTGGGGGCACTGGTATAAGTGTCTTTTAAAAATGAGTCATTAGATTATTATGTTTTTTTTTTTTTTTTTTAATTTAATTTTTTAATTATTATTATTTTATTATGTGATTCGTAATCCTTTTGTACTGTGTGTCTTGCTTTTACTTTCTGTATGGACCCTGAGTCTGAAATAAAGCTTATCTATCTTATCTATCTATCTATATAAAAAAGACAACAGTGAGTGAAAGCAGAACTTGAGGCTCTCCAACTCTAACTAAACTACGATAGTGCATCCGCATGAAAGGGGCACCTGGCCTGCCCTGGCTCCCCCCCACCCCACCCCCCAATCTTTTAACCCTTTATCACATAGATGTATTTTCATATATGACCCATAATAACTATTAGCCACAGCTGAACATTTTATGTCTTCCAGGAGGTAAATTAAATCAAATAAATAAAATAAAATAAAATAAATAAAATAAAATAAAAAAACAACAAAAACAAAACAAAACAAAACAAAACAAAACAAACAAAAATCATCAGGCCACAAAGTGCACATTCATTATAAAAACTATGCCCATACATGTGTATATAGGCTACTCAGAACAAAAAAAAAAAACAAGAAAAAAAGGACCTTGTATCCTTTTCTGGAGACAGATGTGGAAATAACAGCCATGAGTCCAGTTTTTTGTAATGAACACCCAGGAGGACAACTAAACAACATACCTATAATAGTCTTCATGAATTTCAACCCGACACACAGTCCTATATTCCGGTGTTCAACCCTGCGTTGTGAGGAAGGCAGCTGCTGCATCTGGCGAGGTGAAGGTGTGGGACCTGTTGTTTGCAGAGACTTTCAGAGTCGCGGGATACAGCATGGAGTATGACATCCCGCGCTCTTGGAGCTGTTTCTTCACCATGTCGAACCTCCTACGTTGCTGAAGCACATCCTGAGAAAGATCCTGAAAAAAGGAGATCCTGTTGCCTTGCCACTCGACTCTCCTCCTCTTGCGGGCCGCTCGAAGAACTGCTTCTCTTGCGCTGAACCTCAGAAACCGAGCCAGGACATGACGGCTGCGACTGTCGTCTCGCATCGGGCCGACGCGATGGACCCGCTCCAGTTCAAATCCCGCATCCACGTCCAGCTCCAGTCCTTCAGCCAACAAATGAAGCATGAAGCCTCTTAAATCCTGCTTTTCTGCGTTTTCAGGTATGCCTGTCACACGCACATTATTCCGCCTGCTTGCATCTTCTAAGTACGTAACTTTATCCTGGAGCTTCTTTAAGTTTGATATGGCGGAGTCTATGCTAGCCCCACGGCTGTTGCTAGCGTCCTCGAGATCAGAGATCCTAGTTTCAGCCTCCGTCACTCGCGCCCCCAGTTGTTCCACGGTGGTTTGTAGCTTCTCCAGGCCTGTTTTCATACTACTCACATCAGCTGCAATCCCGTGCAGTAGGTTTTTGATGCCAGCAAGCTCGGACGCCGTGTTGTCAGGTGTGGTCGGTCTCAGGTCTTGCGCCTCCATCTTGTTCTCCGCCGTACTCTTTTTGGATTGTTTCGATGAACGAGGAGGGTTTTGCCTCGGTTCTTGTGACATATTTATTGGTCGCCCTCTCCAAAACTATCTGGCAAGGTTTAGTTGACATATGAAGGCTATAACATGGGGGTAGGGGAGCCGAGTAGAGCAGAGCCGAGAGCTAAGCAGCCATGTTGGCGCCGCGCCTCACCGGAAGTTCCGATAGGAATATATTTTAAAAAAAAAGGAAATGTGGAATAATTTAAAGCAGCAATTACTGTTTTAATAAACTAGTTCCATGTCTAATTGAGCTAATCAGCTAACAGCAGCTAGGTACAGCCAAAGATAGCCACAGCAAAGGGTGTAGTGAGCAGCAGTTGTCAGTTACTTCGCGCGTGTGTGTTTTATTGAAAGCGAGGCTGAGTGTGCGTAGACTATAAATGTTCAGTGTTTGTTTTTGTTTTTTGTATCACTGTGTCGGGATGAACAAGCAAATGTAGCTACTGTCCCTTTACAATGACAATAAAGAGCTTTCCGACAGTGAAAATAGCTCCAGCCTGTAAGATTTGTGTTTTGGCGTACACTGCCCTACAACGGGTGAAACATTGATCAGTTCATCAGTTTATTCATGGACACATCAAAGAAATAATTAACTTTACTCATCATCTGTGACAAATAAATACTAGGTTGGCCTAATTAATATTTCATATTGCATTTTATTAAGATGTGGAAGCAGCAGTCGGACATGGCAGCAAGTTAGAGCCAAATACAAAAACATCATTCAAAGTGGTATGTAGCCAAGCTGCCCATCATTCTGTCAGTGTGTGTTCTTACTCAGATTTTCTGCATCACCAACTGAATGTAAGGAGGTTCCTGTTGCGAAAAAACGAAGGGCTACACAAACAGTTTGCCCGACAGTGAGCGCAGCTTCTTCAGTGGCATTCCTGACACTCGGCTCAATAAGTGAGCAAATGTACGGTATTCCCTCGGCTGAAAATCTATATCGCTCAGAGAGAATTTCATCAGGAAATGCCAGCGGATCAGCGCGATCTCGAAGAAGCCGCTCACGTCGTAGTGCTGCCCGAATTATTCTTGCTCCCAGGTCCACCGGGTTCTCAATGAATGGTGACGCCATCTCCGAATGAGTTACACAGTGAAACAGCGGCGCTTTTATAGCTGAAACTCTGAACAGAACCTGGTCGGGACCAGGTTATGAGCTAAGCATAAGTTACCATGGTGATCTAGCCGGGTTAAAAGAGAGCCACCTTCGTAGTTCAGAGGGGTGTACTGCGAAGCCAGTTTAGTGGGTTAGCGAGGTATGTTGAGTCCAAAGCCAGGCTTTCCTGTACTACGAAGGTGGCTCTCTTTTAACCCGGCTAGATCACCATGGTAACTTATGCTTAGCTCATAACCTGGTCCCGACCAGGTTCTGTTCAGAGTTTCAGCTTAAAATCGGCTATAAAAGCGCCGCTGTTTCACTGTGTAACTCATTACATTATTGGACAGAACTAATAGAATCCCAGAGCAAAATGGAAATATATCTAGCCTTAAACAGACAGTACACTGTGGCAGCCTACCTGACCACAGTGTCTGACACCAAACTGAGGAGAACACTGACTAACCAATATTTTGCAAAGGCCTATTCAACCTACTTGGTTTGGTTCGCTCAGCCTCAGGGCCAGCAGGCAGAGGGCACTCCTTTGTTCGACTCCTGGCAGCATAGGGCTTTGTAAGAAAAGGAGAGTGGGTCACTTGTTTTAATATGATTCCAGAAATTTAGGGCTTGTTTTTGAATATTTAACAGTAGAGGATATTGGCCTGATTCAGCTCTGCATGCAGAGTTGGGAGCTCTTCTCTGCACCTGGAGGACACTTTTGCAGAACTCTGCATGCAGGATCTCAGTGGGATGTTTGTCCCATTTTGTCCAGTCTTGTTGAGTTTGTGGACCCTATACCTCGCTGCCATATAATGCAATGGGTTCGATGATTGATTTGAATAAATTGAGCCAGGTTCTAATTGGTTTAGTGTTGATTGATAGAAAGCCCTTTTTGCTTTGTCTTTTAGTTAATTCATAGCCAGGCTAAAATTTCAAGTATGTGTAAAGATTTGTTTGTTCGATAGGGTTGTTTCCTATTGTGAAAGTGGTGTTGTTTCTTTGTAGTTTGGACCTTTTCTGAAAAATGAGCACTTTGGTTTTGGGTTGTTTGACTGTCAGGGCCCAATATTATTTATTATACAGTATTTTTCTCTCTCTGTCTCTCTCTGTAAACAGCTCTCTCTCTCTCTGTATTTGACCCAGTTTTTACTCAACAGTTGGACATAAACTCAAGGGGTGCCTCAAACCAGGTGCTCATAAGGACATTTTGCACAGATGACCCTGAAGTGAAGCTGCAGCGTGGCGGCTCTCCCATGTTCTGGCTGCTGCTACAAGTACGTCGCTACACATTTGACCTGGGCTGATGCAGAGCTGTACTGTGTGTCACAGGGAGCCAACCTGGTGTCTATCCACAGTCTGGAGGAACAGGAGTTTGTTAATTCCCTGATCAAGAACTTTGACCACGCTCAGGGATTCACTTGGAATGGACTCAGTGACACCCAGAAGAAAGGAGGATGGATGTGGTCTGATGGGTCTGCAGTTGACTTTAAGTTTTGGGATGCAGGAGATCCAGATGACAATAAGGGAGCTGAGGACTGTGGACACAACAACACTGGCAAAGAATTTAAATGGAATGACATTCAGTGTCATCAGACAATGCCTTTTATTTGTGCATCTCGCACAGGTTGCCCATTGAAGATAAGAAGGTTATGTCACATTCATCTCTGAGACTTTCCACCTGTTCCTCTGCATTAATGCATTAAGCCTCCTCTAGAAAAATACAAATGTGCAGGTGTATGTACAGAAGTGATTTCATTTACCTTTATTTTCATGAATTTTGGACTTTTTTCCTCATAAACACAAAGAGCAACTATTTGGATTTAGAAGAAAAGTTCAAGTGTTAGTAATAAAATGGCAGTAAAGGGAACTTTCTCACTTCAGAACTTTCATGTTCTGCTCATGAATAAAAGAGCTTCTTTGGTCATAATGATGTTGTGAAGTCTGTTTCTCAAGTTCAATATAATATCCTGAGTTAACTTACACTGAAACACATGTGAAGCAGTGGGAAGAGACCTGTTTTCTCTTTAATCATTCCAAAGAGATGTAAACATATACATATAGGATATTGGATAGACAACACAGAACATAATTGATTGCATTAGGTGCAAACTGACAGTTGGATCAAACATAGAACATAGTTTTTGGAGTTCTGGTCTGTGTATCACCAGCCAAAGTTTAGTGCAATCTAAAGCAAAATGATTGTTAAGATCCAGTCCATCTGAAGAAGGAACCCTTAATCTAAAGGATCCAAGAATAATCTACTCTAATAACACTATGGTAGGTATCAAGACGTATTCACCGTGTTTCCACTGAAAAGCTCAACGCTCAGTTCAAAGGAACAGCTTTATGGACCGACGGCAGCCTCTGATGAGTCCCTGTTATCTAAATAACCAGGTCCAAAAGGCAGAGGACACGGGACTGCAGAGTTCCTGCTGTTTCTGTGGACGAGACATCAGAAGTATCATATAACCTGATTATTTATGGACAGCACAGAAACGTGCCGCGGTTTAACGACTGCTGATGACGAGTCAACATGAATATTTATCTTTATTTTCTTGTTGTCATTTTAGATTCTTGGTTAATTTTTGATCCAAATGATCCTTTATGATCATCAGATGATGATGTTTTTGTTCTGTGTGCTGTTTAAAGTGATTGTCGTACACGTTGGACCAATGATACGACACCAGCAGTGTGAACACCCTCTCTGAGACCTATAAAAGAAAGTGGGCTCTCTTCTGTCTGTACAACATTCTCACTATCATCCGACAGAGCAGATCACTGCGACTCCAAAGACTTCAGAGACTCTCCGACCATCACATCAACCCCTCGTCCTGCAGCTGTGACAGAGACTCTGACTCCAACATGTTCTTGTTCCTCTTCTTGTTTGGTCTGGCTCTGGGTGCTGTGTCTCCTTCAGATGTGCCTCAAGTGAAGCTGCAGCGTGGCGGCTGTCCCATGTTCTGGTACCGCTTCAACGGACGCTGCTACAAGTACGTTTCAACACGTTTGACCTGGGCTGATGCAGAGCTGTACTGTGTGTCAGAGGGAGCCAACCTGGTGTCTATCCACAGTCTGGAGGAACAGGAGTTTGTCAAAACCCTGATCAAGAACTTTGACCACGCTGAGGGATACACCTGGACCGGACTCAGTGACATCCACAAAGAAGGCAGATGGATGTGGTCTGATGGTTGTGCAGTGGACTTTGTCTTTTGGTACACAGGACAGCCAAACAACTTAAACGGAGATCAAGACTGTGGACACACAAACTATGTCAATCAATGGAATGACCATAGGTGTTCTTTAACTCTTCCCTCTGTCTGTGCATCTCGCATAAAGTGTCCTTCTTAACTGATGTGGCTCCATATGTCTGATCCAACCTGGTCCCTGTTCACCTGTTTGTCTGTTCATGTGCTTTGGACCTCGACTACAAAGATAACTATGTTCAATTAATGTGTGTGTGTTGATTAAGGGGATAATAATTAATAAGTTGTGGAACTCATTGATAATGTTAAAGTAAATCAAAGGGACAGTTTGTGTTGTATGAAAAGTGGTTGTATGTGGTTCTTACCTGTAGTCAGCGTGTTACCTACAGAAGATGGCGGTCGGCACACACAACAGTCTGGTCTCATTAAGACCGACCCAAAGAAGGGCCACACCTTTGACCTGGGCTGATGCAGCGGGAGCCAACCTGGAGTCTGTCCACAGTCTGGATGAGCAGGATGTCATCAGGTTATCAAGAACTTTAAATCTGCTCAGGGACTTACCTGGATTGGACTCTGAGGTGATCAGTGACTTTCCACCTGTTGCTCTGTAGTAATGCGTGAAGGCTGCGTGAGACAGATTTAAATGTGATGATTGAAGTGTTTGTACAGAAGTGAGTTCATTAACCTTCATTTTTATCACTATTACATGGGTCAATTCTTTATTCCTCACTCGCACATTAAAACATATATAAGAACATCATGTTACCAATAAAATGGTAAAAAGCTACTTTACTCATTAACAGCTCAAGTAATCTGAAACAGATACTTTATACTTCTGCTCCATATTTCACTGCTCAGTATTGTAATCACTTTACTTCACTACATCTTTTTAATAACTTAAGTCACTAGTTACTGTGAGGATTCAGATTAATGATGCAAAATATAATCAATGAAAATACTATAATGTCATATCATACATTAAGATTAAACTTTAATCTTTAAACTTAAAATCTATTATTGATTAACATCTGTTTTTAGTGTGTTGAGGAAAATCTCCACAATTGTTTTCTGGAAGAGGCAGAAAATGTTTCTGTGCAAACTGTGGAGACAAACGGCTTCACATGGCAAACTGAAATGTCTGATCTCACCTGGTCATCATGACTAAATTTGTACATGAAGTAGAATCTAAAAGAAATGCAGTAATCACAAAACTAAGTTGAGCATTCGTTTGACATTCTGAATATCAGATTTATAGATCAAAGCAAATCATTTTGAAACGTAAGTTGTTCACACTATTTTCTACAAGGCGTAACTCATTTCATTGTTTTTCACAACAACACTGGTGGAAACAGAGCTTCCTTTGGTCACATGTTCAACAGACTTCATGCTCCTAGTTATGGAGTTAAAATCATGCCAAAACCTCACAAACACACAAAACATGTTTTACTCATGCCCATCGATTCCCAAACAATTTGAGTGTGGTTTGCAAATACAAAACATCATTCACAAACAAACTCATTTTCTTTGGCAAATAAGAACATACCTATCAAACAATTAAATCATGCTTGTATCTTATATAAAAAATATATCCGTATGTGTATGAATTTGTAAATGAGATATTAACTTACAGCACTTTGTAGAAGGAGCTTCATTACATTGACTTCAGTCAGGGTTCAAGTATCAGTTGACGGAACAGAGCTGCCTCCTCCAATATGGCAGCAACGTCGACGTACGGTCCAGCGCTCAATGACGCGTCTGTGTATGTGTGTCTGTGTATGTATGTCTATGGTAGCTCCTGTTGCTGCTTGAATAAAATGAAAATAAAAAATAAAATAAAATTTCATCCTGGTGGCCTTAAATTGATTGGACAGCGCCGCCTGCTGTTGCGGAGCGTGAATTACAGGACATTTGTTAGAAAGTTTACTGGTGTTTGTGTGTGAAAGGTGGAAAATTACTCCCAAAAGTCACGTGACAGTTTTTCATACGTGTTTTTTGTGCTTGCAGGATTTTTTTTTTGTAATTGAAGAAATATGTTTCTTTGTATGTATAAAACATTCTGTATTTGATTCTGAAGCATGATGTATTTGTTTGATAGGTATGTTTCTCATTTGCAAAACAAAATGCATTAGTTTGTGAATGATGTTTTGTATTTGCAAACCACACTGAGTTTGTTTGTGAATCGCTGGGTGTGAGTAAATCATGTTTAGTGTGTTTGTGAGGTTTTAGCATGATTTTAACACTATACAGTTGTACACAACCACTCAGTATCTGAACATAAACCAACGTCAGCTCACCTGGAGGTGTTCACAAATGTCCCAACATGTATTCAAGTTTTAAAAAGAAAAAGGTTTGAAAACTGACCGTCCATCATCTGCACAGTTTGGTTAATGCCTCCAGTTTCTTGATCCAGTGATGGCTGATCTCTAACTGATCTTTAACTTTCTTATTGAAGTGAATTTGAGAAAGCTATGAATGTGCAAGTTTATGTTTGTACGGGTTATATTTAGATTCAATGATTAATGTTGGACATTATCAATTACTCTGGCACATTAAAGGAAATGTTATGACATTTAAAATAATTATAGCTTCTATTCCCTTCATTGAGCA
The DNA here is from genome assembly GCF_900880675.1 of Sparus aurata. Classification (NCBI taxonomy): domain Eukaryota; kingdom Metazoa; phylum Chordata; class Actinopteri; order Spariformes; family Sparidae; genus Sparus; species Sparus aurata. The sequence goes on from NC_044189.1 coordinate 19,713,932, forward strand.
AAATAATAATGTCCTAATATCAGATTTGGCTTTAAAATAAACAGTAATGACATGGCATCTTTAATTCTAGAGACAATTCTCACCTGCTTGTGTTGATTTTAATCATTAAAGTGTTTTTCCACGTCTGTTCCAGCTCGTCATTGTCTCGGTGTATTTGTATGGGAACAGCACAGGTGAAACAGCTGTTCTCATTACGAGTTCACTCCCTGTTCAGTTAGTGAATATCTAATTATGTACACAAAACTAGTGAAACCACATTGCTGTTAGCTGGAGCTGCATGCAGTGACTGTCAGTCATTTCTCAGTGGGGGTGTTTTGGAGTGAAGTGCAGTAAAGTGGACGCGTTTGTTCCAAAAGTAATAATCCAGATTTCAACACTTGGCTGAGATAGTGATGAATCAAGTAGACAGTGGAAGCCGTGATGTCCAAAATTAGTTTTGAGCATCTTTGACTGATGAGAAGGCGAAAGTCATCGAGGATGTCACAGTGAAACAGGACATCAGTGACATGAGCAGCTTAGTTCTTGTCTGTACATTAAAAACTCTCTTTTGAAGAGAGACTCGGATCATAGGAGAGAAACTTCCTCTGGCCCTCATTGGCGGAGCACGAAGGGAAAAAGATGATATCTATTAAACTGTTTGAATTCATTTGGGGCATTGTGAACACCTCCAGCTGAGCTGACGTTGGCTTATGTTCAGACACTGTGTGGTTGTGTACACCTGAAAGTGTGGCTGACCAATAATATCACACTCACAGTGGAGACACCCTCTCTAAAAGCATATAAAAGAAAGCAGCCTGTCACCTTCAGGCTCTAGATCGCCCTCAGCGGTGCAGATCATCCCTGGCCATCACATCAACCCCTCGTCCTGCAGCTGGGACAGAGACTCTGACTCCAACATGTTCTTGTTCCTCTTCTTGTTTGGTCTGGCTCTGGGTGCTGTGTCTCCTTCAGATGTGCCTCAAGTGAAGCTGCAGCGTGGTGACTGTCCCATGTTCTGGTACAGCTTCAACGGACGCTGCTACAAGTACGTTTCAACCCGTTTGACCTGGGCTGATGCAGAGCTGTACTGTGTGTCAGAGGGAGCCAACCTGGTGTCTATCCACAGTCTGGAGGAACAGGAGTTTGTCAAAACCCTGATCAAGAACTTTGACCACGCTGAGGGATACACCTGGACCGGACTCAGTGACATCCACAAAGAAGGCAGATGGATGTGGTCTGATGGTGGTCCGGTGGACTCTTTCTTTTGGGATGCAGGAGAGCCAGACAATAGTGGAGTAAGTGAACACTGTGTTCACACCAACTATGGTGCATCTAAGAAATGGAATGATTGGGGGTGTTATCATACTCTTCCCTCTGTTTGTGCATCTCGCATAACCTGTCCTTAGCAACTGAGATATTTAAATATGTGTGATTCAACCTGGTCTCAGTTCACCTGTTGCTCTGTTGACATGCATCATACCTCCATAATAAAGATACAAATGTGCATTTATGTGTGTGAACAGAAGTTATTACACTTTATGAAATGAATATAAAATATGTACAATAATAATCTTCCTTCATGGTGCAAAATAAGCATGTTATTAAGAGACATAGAAATAAGTCAAATACAGTTGACTTGATGACAATCAACAGATTTATAGACGTTTTTGTGTTTTGCATGTCTCTCTCTCTCTCTCTGCCTCCTCTGACAACTAAACAACAGTGGAGGAAGAAACAGGGATGAGGGGGGCAAGATAAACACAACAGGTAGGCTGATACAATAGACACTAAGTCAGGGTTATAGCTGGGCTTTTGTAATACTGGGCTCATGGCTGACCAAATTGGGTGCCAGAAGTTTCTGATGATTTTTTACATTTTTTTTTAATGAATTTAAAGAAATTCCTTTCAAAATATGTAGGAGTCCTAACTGTTAATGACACTTTGTGCAGGATGTCAGTCAATTAAGGGAACTTGAAATAACATTTTGCATTTTGACAGTACAGCAGGTGTTTGCTTTTGACAGGTAGTGAAGCATTGATTCTCAGAATTTTGCCACCCAAGGGAAACGACATAGCATTATCATGAGATAACGATGCTTCTGTACAAGAACATAAGCATCATCATAATCATAATCATCATAATCATTATACAGCACAATAACTATTGTTACTGTTTATTTTTATGTTAATTATATATTTATTATTAGGCTTCTGTGTTATTTTTAAAGCTGGTCAAAATCTCCGGTAACCTTTAATAAAGATAAAGAAAAACACAATTTATCAGAGCCCATGATAACCTATGGTAGCAATATAGAGCAATGTTTGTTTTGTTGTGCGTGTGTGTGAAGGCATGGATCCTGTAAGACGCATACGTGCTGCAGGTTTTAATGCTATTGGCCACATTAATGTACAAATGACCACAACAATGGACAAAAAGGCAGCACAATAGACGACTAGCAGCTAGCACAAATGTAAAGCATTTAGGACTTAAAATCATTGTTGCAAATGTTTCATGTGGAGTCTGTGAGCAATGCATTTTTGCCAGATATGTAAACATACATTTGTTTTTACACACAGAGCACCTTTGATACACAAACTGTTTCAGTCTAAATGCAGCTTGAACTACTTTATAGGCCTACAGTAGATTAACCATAACAGCACACCATGGGGAATCATAAATTACAAACTAACTAAAGAAATATAAGTAAAAAGTGGGCCACAAAATGTTTCTTTGAACTTCAGTGGAGTAGAAACACCTTAAAAGTGTGAATGCACCTGTTCCACCTGTGTTCAGACTGATAATGATACACAATCATTAATTTATGACACAAAGGCAGACAGACAGTCAAGGAGAAGACACATTCATTTACAGTCCATGGGACGATAGTATTGTGGAGGATAACCACGCCCATATACCGTTTCCGCGCGAAAGGACGGACTGCACCATTGTGAGAGCGGGGGGGAGCCAGAAGAAGGACTGCTCTTAAACGTAAAGACAAACACCTTAATCAAAAATTACAATTGAACGAATGCTCTCTCTACATGTATAGTCTTTAGTAGAATGTCATAACTACAAGTATTGGACTTAACAACACATTTTGGTATCAGGCGACCGACAACAAAACACCCACTTTTGCAATCACCAGACTTCTCTAGCGGTTGATGTTTAAATCCACCTCTCCTCACTGCGTTTTGTGATTCAAGACTAAAGTTTCTGTGTGACGGAAATTTGGTGCAAAACGGAGGAAAAAATGACCCTCAAGTCAAAGGTAAGCGGCACAGCAGTGTGTGTGAACACAGCCCTCTTTTCCACGTCGGTTTTTGTAGTGAAGAAAAGTCACAATAACCCAAAGTGGCCACCATTGTTATCATCCAAGTTAGCTAACGTTGTTGGTCCCAGAGAGCTCTATTGAAAATGTGCTTTTATGTCTTTCTGCTCCGAATAAGATGGTTTTTGGCTGTAGCTAAAGCTATCATGTCATAATGTGACTGACTGAATCTGTCGCACGTCTTTGTTTTGACCTGGTTAACCAGCTAGCTTCCACGTGATCCGCCTCACATCGCAGGTGAGTCCTAACCTGAACTGTGTGCTAACTAACGCTCAGCATGAAGGAGTTCAGTTCAGTGTTCAGAGGGAACATGGAAGATCTGTCCTGTCACAGGATGGTCCAGCTGTCAACAAATGCGACAGGGACATCAGATCCAACCTGACCCTGATTGTCTTTTTTTTTTCTTTTTTTTTTTAAAGAAAAGAAAAAACAGCCTCACACATATTTAACAAAGACTCAGGGCCTTAAAATCCACTATGGTCCCGAATAATCTCAAAGGCCTGAACACTGTTGTCATAAGAGGCCATGAAAGAGCTACATGTAAACAGTTTGACGCAGCTGTAACAACCCTAACATTGTTATATTTAGCTTAATGTGTCATGATTTGCAAAGATAAGTCTGAACTGATAACATGTTTATAAACCTGCAACAGAGAAAACAACAGATTTGTATAGATACGTACGTCTGCTTTGTGAAATAACTAGTTATGCTGTGATGTAATTTCCAGATTTGAGTTCCCTGATCAAATGTACAAGACCAAATTGCAAGAAGGTTCCCCCTTCAAACGTTTTTACATTTTGGGTCTTAAGTAGGTCCGAAGGAAAGTATCTGAGGGAATGGTTGAATTAGTATTAATTGATTTGTAATAGGGATAGACCGATTAACAGCCAGGCCACGCATTTTTTCAGTTACTGGTATGGGTACTTTCTTGCCTGTTTGACATTAAGGTTATATTGATTTATCAATTAAATACTTGATGCAGCATCCTTTTCTCTGTCTGTAGTTACCACTATGTGGTCTCACTCAATGTCCCCCACAACGCTATCTGGTTTGTTAAACATCACAAGTAATGACCTATTAATACTGCTAAATCTGGATCTGCTAGTCACTTTTAGCTAAAGCTATTGTATAAATGTAATGCAGTTAAAGTATAAAGTTTCAGAAAATGGAAATAACCTTGTAAATAACCTCAAAATTGTACTTGAGAACAGTTCTTTTGTAGAGTAGTAGTGGTCTTTCAAAATTTTGACACTAAGATTTAAATTTTCACTTCAAATTAATATCAGTTAAAATAGTGGTTCTCCTTGATAACTAATTATTAGTATGAGCCCTGACATTTCAGTTGACCCATGAATTACAACAGTATTTGTGTCTCTGGGGCCCCGAACAATGAGGAAGTACAGCCAATGTCGAAAATAAGAAAAAAGAAAAGATAAGCACAAGGTCAAAGTGTCTGTTCCTTTTCCACTTAACTCTGCCCTGTTGTGGCTGAGAAGCTGCCCTGGCCTGTAGCGATAAGGACGTCCTTGGGTTTAGTTTGGTTTCTGCCAGCGTAAACTCCAGAAAACACGTTTACTTCAACAACAGCCTGCCCCGATTCAGGTGATCCTGGCAAACTGCCGAGTGGCGCAGCTGAACTAACCACATTGTTCCCGCAGCATTCACTAATGTTGCAATCCATTGCTCTTCCAACTCGGGGAAAAATGACCTCCGACCTGGAAAGTGCAAAGGAACTGTCACCCAAGTTGGAAACTCAGGCAAGATCCATCAAGCCCAGCCACACTGACATAAACACACAGTGAACAATTAGCTTTTACCGTTTCATCGTTTTTTAATTTTTCCTTCCCTTGCTTTATAGTTGATAGAAGTCTTTGCATACATGGTGGTACAAGTTTATGCATCCCTTCTGTTTTTAAAGAAGATACTGTTTTATCAGCTGCTGAAGTTGCTTGTGAAGTCCACAGACTTCATCGTGAGACTTCATCATGAGACTTCACTGCATTTAGATCGAGAATTTTGAATTCAAACACGGAAATATCGACTTCCAACTTGCAATGGATTACAGCATTCGTGACCAAGGACGTCTGCTGACTGAATGGTGCTCAATTGGGGGAAAAATAATGTAGGAAGTTGTTCCTGTATATTCAGTTTTACTCCCCAAACTCATTGTATGTATCCTTGTAGTCTAGCAAAGGTGTTGAGTTAATTATTTTCCCCAGAAAATATGTGTAAAGCTGGTTTAAAACTAAAATAGAAATCCCACATCGTTAACAACCATGTGTGCAGTCTTCTTTTTTTCCAGTCTTTGTTGATGTATTGCAGCATATCTTGGCATGTTACTGCCACCTGTTGATCAGTGGAATAGTTCCACACCATTGTTGGGACTCAAGGATTGTGTATCATATCAACAACACATGCACAAGATGAACAGAACAGGAACCAACTTAAGAAAAAAAATATGTTGTGTTAATATAGGGAGAGAAAATTGCACAGGGTACTTGTGTGATTTGACCGGTGAATGACCCAGAAAGTGCTTGATATGTCTGCCAACAGGCTCCATGTTTCAAATCCAAGTTTATCACTGCAGAACTGGCTCACCTGTTCAGCCAGTCAGACAGTGAGGAGGAGTTTGAAGGTTTCAGTGAGGATGAAGAAGAAGAAGACGGAGGGTGTTTTAATAAACGGCTCAGAAACAAGGTATGAAGCATTTGTTGTTGGCTCCATTATTTAATGCGAATGTGTTCAATACCACGGCCAAAGCATCAGACTGAAGACTTCTTCCTCTGGTTTTCTCCAGGTGGTGGATTCAGAGGAGGATAGCGACGTGGACACAGGATTCTACTCTGATGGCGAAGAGGCCCAGCCGTCAAAAAGGAGGAGTCTCTTAGTAGCCCTGAGGTGTGTGAGTATGTGTGTCAGATAGTCGGTCAGCGAGAGAATAGGTGCTGCACCTTTTTTATTTCACCTAAAGATGATCTGATCAGTTGTATCTCATCACATTGAGAAATCCTGATCAATCACCCCATTTACAACCTAGTTATTAAATGTGATCTGTATCAGAGCAATAAGGGTGGAAAAAAGGATATAAGGGTTTCCCTTTTTTTTTTTTTACTACAAAACAAACACAAAGTTATCAGATTTGCCAAATTTACAAGAACTCTGGAGGAGAGATCGGATCTTAATCAGAATAATGAAAACACATAAAAAAAACTTGGTGTAAACTCTACAGCAAGATCGGATTATCATGATTTCATTACACGGCTCTTCTTAATGCTGTAGAACGCTCCATTCACTTGAATGGGGTTTCTCAGCGTTCAGCGGTCAATTATTTTTGTATAATTGACCGCTGCTAAGCACATTTGACCATCGTAAAGGAAAGTGGCCTTTTTGTATTTCGTAGCACTCCGCGCTCTAAAATCTTTGCTCCGCAAGTAGTCCGGTCACTTTTCACCCCAGCATCTTCAGTCGGGTTAGGGTTTGCGACGTCAGCTGATCTGTAGTCTACTTTATATCGGAAAAAAACATCCTCCTAGGCCACTAGTATGGATGGGTTTCACATTAACTCTAATATTTTTGGAAAACACGGTGATTTCGACTCTTGGCAAAAGGCTGAGTTTTCTTCACCGGTCAAGAACCGGTTTGCAGGACGAATCTGCAGGTACTTATTTTTCTGATAATGACTGCAGTTCTATACATTATCCCTTACATCATTCATGTCGTTATTGAGTTTATTGCTGTGATGACTTTGGGATTCTCCAGTGATTAGATAACAATCCTGATTTATTGTTGCTCCTCAGGTTCCCAGTCAAAAGGCTCTCTACCCCCAAAAAGGAACCACAAGAGAAAATAATCAAAAAGCCAGTTGAAGAAACTCGTCCTTCACGGAGAGCCAGCAAAAGGCAGAGGACAAAGCAGCAGCAGCAGCAGCAGGATGAGGAGGAGGAGGAAGAGGAGGAGGAGGAAGACAAAGACAAAGAGGAGGTCCTGTCTCAGAGCCTCAGGAAACGAGACAAGAACATTAAGGAAAACAAGGCCATGGTATTGAACCCTCACCAGATTTAGTGTTTTCTCCAGATCCTGACAAACTGTATGAGCTGATACAGTCCATCTTCTGTCAGATGTCGTGTGACTGTGGTCGTCTCTGTTGTCTTTTAGCTGGCTAAGCTGTTTGCTGATCTGAGCAGCATGGCTGACCTGACTCTGCCCTCCACACCTCAAGTGAGTATAAACACCAGCACCAGTTTCTCACAACAGAGAGATGAACATGCACTCAGCTGGAAACAACCAGCTCATATAAAGAGTATTGATCACCAGTAAAATGACGTTGCATTCATTTGGCAGACAGCTTTATCCCAAGAAACTCAAAATAAGTGCATCCAGAGTTCATAGGAACAACAGTTGGATAGTTTAATAGATGATTAACAACCTGGATGTTGATATTTGGAAAAGACCACAACATTACTTTGGTTTCTATGTGTTAAAGCTGTGGGACAAGATGGTACGCAGTATCCCTCTCTGGTGTAGATGGGCTTTTTAAAATACACACAACTCCACAAAAAAATGCATACAAAACAACACAAAATAAAGGCATTGATCTAATAAAAGAACCATCTATTTGTTGTTGTGTTTATATGTACTGATCACACTGCAGCCACATATAAGAAAGGTCAGAGCCGACAGTATCTGCTGAGGAAGCTCAGGTCCTTTGGACTGCAGGGGACCTCATGACCTCTTTCTATGACTCTGTGGTGGCATCAGTCATTTCCTATGGAGTAGTCTGCTGGAGCAGCAGCATCTCAGCAGCAGACAGGAGGAGACTGGATAAACTTATCAAGAAGGCCAGCTCCATTCTGAGATCCTCTGGACCCAGTGCAGGTGGTGGGAGAGAGCAGGATGATGGACAAGCTGTCCTCACTGCTGGTGCAGGAGTCCCACCTCCTGCAGGTCACAATCACAGCACCGAGCAGCTCCTTCAGCGATAGGCTAATACACCCCAAGTGTGTGTGAAGGAGAGGTATCACAGGTCCTTCCTTCCTGCTGCTGTCAGACTCTACAACCAGCAATGTGAGTAATAATCATGCACGGTACAAACTCACCACTGTCTGGTTATCTCTGCAGAAGAAGAAGCGAGTGTCAGAGAAGACAACGCCTCGGAAACGCAAGTTTGAACCAGAGGTGGGGTCAGAGAGGAGGAACCCGTCCCGTAAGGCTCGTCCTCCTGAGAACTTTGCGGTGGAGGAAAAGAGCGAGCCGCTCACCTGCAGAAGCCCCAAGACTGTAGATATCAGGAGGCTGGTGGAGGTACAGTGTGCAACACACACTTCACACTGTATGCTGACATATCCGGTGTGAATGCAGTCCCACACAGCTCATGATCATGTAATGCAGTTAAGATTATGGGAAAGGGAAACTTTTTTGATATAGGAGTCATTATTACTGGTATTATACTGATTGCTTATCATCTGCACTGTAAATGCGCTCTTTACTGTAAACGGGGGAAAGGCTTTGATTGAATGTGGATAAACCTTCAATCAGATACTTAACATTTTGTGTTGCTGAAGTCATTGAAGGACAATACGTTACGTGCGTCTTCAGTGTACACAGTTATAGCAGAAACATGGTCCACGCAAGCATGCCAAAGCTACTCCAGCACAGCCTGACTTAACTCCACTGTGCTGTGTGAGCGCTGGAGAAAGGTCTGGCTGCACCAGTGCTCACTGTGGTACTGTGGCAAAAACACGCTGGCTTGTTTATATTTCTTGAAAGCGACCATAAGAAACGTGTTAAACCAGGTGGCAGTGACGGTGCCCCTGTAAAATAGTGGCGTGGGGGCTCGTTTGTCATGGAGGGAGGCGAGCTGTGGCATTAAAAACATCAGTTAGTTAACAAGTCATCTTAACATTCTTTATAAAAATTAATCCCAGACACCATATACTTATTTAAAGATACTTTGAAGATTTTATTGGCTAAATAGCAGTGACCTGTTTGAGCTTCACTCCGTGAGTTGTGATTGGGCAGGTGGACAAGGAGCATGCTGGAGAGGGACGGAGGAGGACGAGGGTCAGGAAGAGCCAGTATGACGTGAGGTCGGTCGACGAGATCACCAAAGAAGACCTGGACAACATAGCGTACCGCAGCAAAGACAAGATCTGGGACAAGGAGAATGTGAGTCACATCAGGACTTCAGTGGTGCTGGTGCTGGTGCTGGTGCTGGACTGTACTAGGCGGTCTGGTTTCCTGCTGGGTTAGTGCAGTTTTTAATTGTATGTTAATGATTTTCTTCCAGGGCAGCTCGTGTCACCAGTGCAGACAGAAGACTGTGGACACAAAGACAGTGTGTCGCAGTGGTTTCTGTGTGGGGGCCAAAGGTCAGTTCTGTGGGCCCTGCTTGAAGAACCGCTACGGAGAGGACGTACGCACTGTGCTGCTCGACCCGGTCAGTACTAACACACGTTTCTCTCTCTTTGTATTTCGTATACTTGAGGTGAGTGTGGGCTCCTCTGGGACTGAAAAGAGACCGTAATGAAAAACAAAAAGTTCATCAAACCTGAATTTGCTGGATTTTATATCACTTTGCATTGTAAAAGATATACATTAAAAGATAATTTGCCTAAATGTAAGTTATACTCTTGTATGTATTTGTCACTATATGTGTTAATTTTAGTTTTAAACAGGAATATAAAATGTTGTGATGTTTGTGGGTTGTACTACAGACTTTTCACACACAGCATTACGAAAGGCTTTTTGATTATCTGTTGGGCTGTTTAGTTTTTGTATCTGGGAGGAAACGTGTGGTTCTTTTAACATTTTGGTCAACAGCCTTACTGACGTCTTTTTTAAATGACAGTTTAGTTTTCAACAGAGCAGTGAGAACATGAGTAGCTGAACACATAAAGCAGAGAGCACCACCTAGAGACACTTCAGCTGAACTGTTGGAGGAGATTAAGAGTTGTTCTGTAAACATGCAGCTGCATTATTCAGTGCTCACACTGAACTGCATGTTGGTGTGTGTGTTAAAAAAAACTAGAGCGTGACCAGTGATAGCATGTAACTAACACATTAACTCTGGTGCTGGACCTGACATTCTGAGGTTCTTGTATTTCCATTGTCTGCTGGTTTATAAAGTGTGTTACTTCTACTCCACTACATCTATTTGATAACTTTGGTTACAGATTACTTTGCAGATAACGAGATGCATCTCGGCCAAAGTAGCACATTTTTACAAAAACCCTAACCCTACCCTAACCCCAAAAAAAACAAAAAACAGATTCTGTAAATCAGAAAAATGCTGAATATTGGATCGAATAATCAATCAGATCGACAATCGGTCAACCCATAGTACACAGTGTACACATAAATATAGATATATGTATAGTTTACTGGTACTTCTGATAATTAAGTAAAGTTTATTTCATATACTTTAAGACTTTTACTTGAGTACTTTTGCTACCGTTGACTTTCCCTTTTACCTAAAGTAATATTTTAACAGGATATCTTTACTTTTATTCAAGTATGACTTTTGGGTACTTTTCATGATCAATATTGGATTTATGTGGCCGATGCCAGTAATGATATTGGAGTAAAAAAAAATACTGTAAATATGCTGAATAGATACAGATTCAATGATTTGACAAGATATGTAACAATATATGAAGTGACCATGAACCTTTCTGTTAAGTTTCATCTGAAAGTGTAAACTTCAGATTGAATCATTATAAATGACCCCATGAAGGATTTTTTGTAAAAGAAAATAGGAAAAGGAGTTTTCATACCGGTGCATGTCAGACTACAAGTACTTCGATACAGTACCAGTCAATTTGAACCTTTGTTTGTAGGACTGGTCGTGTCCTCTCTGCCGTGGGATGTGTAACTGCAGTCTGTGCCGTAAGAAGGAGGGCCGCTGTGCTACAGGCATCCTGGTGGGATTGGCCCGCTACAACGGCCACGACAACGTCCATGAGTATCTGGAGAGGTACTGAACCGTCTGTGCTACTGCACTGAGTACATTATTCACATGACAATTAATATCTATGCCAAGTGACTGAGAAAAAGTATCATTCATTTAAACTGTCAGTCATTAAAACAAGTAAAACCCCCAACAAATCATTGAAAGTTGTACTGAGAGCTGCGCAGACAGCAGATGGAGCTCATGTGTTGTGTTGTCTCGTTGCAGCATTCAGAAGGAGCTGCAGTAACGTCCAGAGAGGAGACCGGGAGCTCGTACAGCTGCTACCTGCAGACGCTCGGGCTGCACAGTACTGTAGAACTCATTTTAATGCACATTTGTAGGTTTAGATGGACCTGTTTCTTTTTCTAACTAGAGGAACAATCAAAAAAATGTTTTCTATTGTCACCTTAACACAAGGCACATCCCCTGTTTATATGTTCTATATACTATGATTTAAGGCTGCATACGCTGCAGGCATGTTTTTTATTGTCTTAAAGTCAGAACTCGGCTCTGAGTGTACATGTTAATGTCTACCTTCTGATGTTCTCTGTAGCCAGTTGAATGTTTGGTTACTTTCTGTGTTACGGATGCAAAAGGAGCCTTTTTATACCAACTGCCTTTTCTAAAAAGTGAGCAACATTGCAGCTTTCTTGTCAGTCCACTGTAACGTTGAATAAAGAATGGCATCATCTCAATGATTTGCCATGTTCTGTTCTTTTATATATTCTTATGCAGTCTCTTAACTGTCTCTGCTCGCTGTAATTGTCAACACTACACCAAAGAGTCTTTTATAAGGAGGACAGTCAAGCCTAAAATTGTACATTTTGGAGAATGCTCACATCTTTTGAGCTGTCTGAACAATAGTGTGTGTGTGTGTGTGTGTGTGTGTGTGTGTGTGTGGCTGCTGTTTGGCTGCTGTGTACCTGGTATGACTTCTCCAGGTACGTGGGGTCAGATCCAGGTCAAATCTTTGCTCCAGAGGTGATCGGGGAGCCGGCAGCTGATCTTATATAAAGACATGGTAGCATTGCTGCAGGGCAGGGGTCAACCTGAGGTCACTGGTCGGTCATGAGGCAAACACTGAGAGAAATATAAAGATGTGTTAAAACTTGTTTCTGATCACATCTTGATCTGAAATAGTAGTATGTGATGTCACTTAACTCCACCAACTGTACACATTAAAGTGTGTTTACAGGTCTCGGGTGAACTAACACGCGTGTGGAAAAAGTAGTCTAAAGGAAGCTGCATGATTTCTGAGACATTTCCACAAGTGATGTCATTCAATAGTTGTATTCTAGGTCATGTAGGCTCCAGGTTTTGAACAGCAGTCCACTGGTCTAGCACTTTATTCCACACACTCTTCTTCCTTTTCAAAACCTGGTGTCTTCATTACCCACAATGCACCTTAGCCACTGAATGACATCACTTGTGGAAATGATATCATATCATATCTCAGATATCATGCAGCTCCTTTATACTACTTTTCCCACATTAGTTAGTTGCATTAGTTCTCTCCAAGACCTGTAAACACTTTTTAATGTGTATAATTGGTGGAGTTACCCTTTAAGCTTTCAGCCCAGTGTTTAACCCTGCAGTTATTGGTGTTGATTTTAACATCCAAAGTGGTGAAAGTAAAGGAGAGAGAACTTCAAAGCTCCGTCTGCATTCAGACACTTGAACAGTTCATTACATTAAACCTTCTAAACTCTACAAACACCCGAGGGTGTCGGTTTGTAGATTCAGGTGTTTCTGAAGTGCTTCTAACGACAAACATGTCTCAGGGTGTGTGAGCTGCTGCTGCAGGACACTTTTTGTAAACAGCAACCTGATGATGATGATGATGATGATGAACCCTCACACTCTCTCTCATGTTGTGTGAAGTAGTTTATTGTCATTATCGGTCCACACAGACCAGAATAACTCAGTCAAGGCAGCCGTTGTGTTTTTGTTTGGTAGCTGCCCTGTCACTGAGCGGTCACAGGTTGGATCCCCGCAGCAGAAAGTGTGTGTGTGTGTGTGTGTGTGTGTGTGTGTGGTTTATTAGACTAACACAGATACTGGAGCATCACAGGGATTTAAGACAGTTTAAATCACTTTATTGTCAAGTGTTATGCAGGCAAAGCATCTTTTCTGCTTGAAGTTGTCCTTTTTTAATTTTTTTTATTGACATAACACGTTTGTACAAACCAGTTTTAAAAATATCAATAAACTGGAGCCTTTGAGGCTGACCTGGCAAAAAACCCATTATCAAATGTCATGGAGACGAACAAACATCTTTAGAAAAAGATTTACAAATGAGATGTCACTACAAAATATCCAAGAAAGAAAAGTTGGTTGTCACACAAAATATTACCAAAAAACATCTAAATCTGTTTGGTATCAACCTTTTCAACTTTAAACAAATAGTAACTTTTTTTGCTTTCTTCTTCTTTTGTTATTTATTTTTCTCTGAAAACACGTTTATGGCGCAGAGAGAAGAAGTGAACAGCAATGGTCAGACGTAGAAAAAAGAAAACCGAAGCACAAAGAGTAAAGAAGAAAGAAGCAGCACTACGGCGAAAAAACTGAAACATGCTGTACACAACCTCAGAATCAACGCACACAAATACAAGTCCAGCAAAAGGCAAAGAGTACAAATCAAGGATAAATAATAAATTAGCCGTCACACACTGGGGTCCTGTGTGTCAACATACTGGGAGGGGACTGTGTAAAACAATCGAGAAATTCCTATCAAATAAAATAATCTTTAATTCAAAAAGAAGGTACGCACTGAACTAACACAGAGCAACACCACCAGAAAACATCTCATAATATCCACACAGCTAAGTAGCCCGACCCTCTCCCTCCCACAGCTCTGCTCACGCCTCACCTGTCTGTGCTGTGGTCTGCTCTGTGTCACCCCGTTTCCACCCGCCTCGCCCTGAACTCCCCTCTGTACAACAGCTTGTGTTAAGGCAATTGTGGCACATGGGTCACGTAGCAGGGTGAGCGGTGGAGAGGGGTCGTCACTGGAGCACAGGAGGCAAAACGCGACCTCAGTGACTGTGCCGCTGTCTAACATCTACCAGGAACCATCTGACGGTAGCTGACCATGGAAAAATAACAAAGTGGCGCTGGATGGAGCTGCAGCCGCGATGTTAAAGCCACCCTGTGGTATCGGCAAAGTAACTGGCTCTGCTCAGACGACGGCACTGCTTTCAGACGTGTCCCCCGAATCTTGGAGCGAACTGGCTTTTTTATTAACAGAGAAACTTCCCCTGACAATGTAAACATGGTTTCACTAGGATTGTCATTATAGTATTGCTTTCACTACACAAACAAAGTTGTAGAAAGCTAGATTGTTTTTCTCTATAGAAACCTTTTTTCTAATGGCCACTGCGCCTGGATAGGAATGCATTATTTATAAATCTCCTTATATGTGCTTTTTTTAGTTCTTTTTTTTTTTTTTTAGAATCATCTCCTCTCTTCTTCAATAACAGTTTATCCGCTGACTGGTCTCGAAGGAATCAACACCTGAATCTGGTCTGAAGACTGAACCTGAACCATGAATAAAACTCAAATTAGGTAGATCCTCTCCATGACAGCATGGGAACACACACACACGCACTTTCAAACACACACAGACACACACACACACACACACCATCCACCCCAAGACTGCCCCCGCTGCCCTGCAACAGTCCTGTACCATGATTGACCCTCAGCGCTGTCTGACAGGCGAGAACAGGAACACATCTTTGTGCATAGAGTTAGATTCTGTTGCGTAAATGTCTCTGGATGTTGGATCGGTTCAGCAGGACTTCCTGTCTTGTGCTAGTCTAGACACTACTTACATTCCTTCCCCGCCATGTATGGAATTATCATAGATTGCTCTCATAAATGACAAACTAATCTTTCATACGTCGTTATTATATCTGTTAGTTTTTTTTAGTTGTGATGTTATAATTTTCGTTTTCACTTCATTGCATGATCCCGTCTCTTTTGAGTCCCTTTTCATGAGAGAACAACATTTTTAAAATGATGTGAAATGAAAAGTAAAAAAAAGGGAAAGAGTAAAGACCCTCACAGT
Organism: Sparus aurata; assembly: GCF_900880675.1. NCBI lineage: Eukaryota > Metazoa > Chordata > Actinopteri > Spariformes > Sparidae > Sparus > Sparus aurata. Next base: position 19,729,256 of record NC_044189.1, read on the forward strand.
CCCTGCAAAGACTCCCAAAAAAACAGGAAGTCGGCCTTCCGACTCTAATAGACAGGAGTCAGTGTCTATTCAAACTCCTCCTCTTCCTCCTCCTCTTCCTCCAGGTGATTAGAGGTGGTGGGCGTAGCAGGGTCAGAGTCACGTGAGAGGGTCGCCACGGCAACAATCTGAGGGGAGGCGCCCAGGCCTTCAGGGGCGTCTTCCTCCATGTCGTCAGTGGTGATGATTGCCACCGCAGCCCCGCCCTTCTTGTTCTGGTGGGTCTTGATGTGCTTGGAGAGGTGGTCGCTGCGCATGAAGCGCTTGGAGCATTCTGGACACTCGAAGCGCTTCTCTCCTGACGGGAGAGGACAAAGTTAGAGAAGAATTCATCATGGAAGACACTTTGTGCTTGCACTGCATAGCTGATAGGAAGCAATCTGAATGAGGGTCATGAAATAGAAAGAAGAAGAACAGTAAGTTCTAAATTGTGCTCGTCTTCTTAAAGGAGTTGTATTAACGCTGAAACACTCAGACACACAGAAAATAATCATCATGTTTTTTTCTAGTTGGAGCCTCTCAAGTGAGATTATCTATCAAACTCTGAAAACTGATTATGTTTGGGCTTTTTTTTCATAGACGGATACAATGCAGCTTTATTAGATTCATAGAAACCAGCTAATCTTAGGTGACTGACTCTTTCCCATTGGCAGTTTCAGTTTTCCCTTCTGTGTCACGTTCGATGTCACAAGCACGCCTGAAAACAGGGAGGAAACCTTTTTTATGTCTTTAACTTCAGGCTCCTTCAGATTCAACACTTGGAGCGATGTTCCAGACGCTGCCTGCAGCATCTTAGCGGGAAGAATGGGTAAAAATATAAGCGTGTCCACCTGGGTGTCATGTTTCCATCACTGCTGATCAGAGCTGGAATCTGTAAATACTCAGAACGACTGCAGAGCATTTGACCCGGGAACGTGTACTGATTGTTAGCTTTCCCACTGAAGATGTTGGTGGGTGTTCATGATGAAAATCATCGTTAGTTGTAGACCTAGTTTGGATTCAGTCCTGGATTACAGGAGATATATTAGGCTTTTTTGTTTTATAAAGGTTCTCTAGCATGTAAAACATCTTGAAAGTTAGAAAAGCCAAAGGTCTATATGAACAGAATCTCCTCTCTCCCACAGAACACGCTGCTCCTGCAACGCCTATTCTGTAGCCCCGCCTTTAATACCATGACTTTGTGACATCACAATACATCACCATGTCAAACATCTGCATGATTTATGTCGAGCAGCTGGTTTGGAGTGTAAGAATTGAATCAGCAGAGCTGCTCTTTTGTTGTTAATGTTAACGGTGCTGGCTCAGGCATGTGTGAGCGGACCAATTGGAGCAGACTGGGTATTCAGAGGCGGAGCTAAAACAGAGTGTTTCAGACAGAGGGGGAACACAGAGCTGCAGCACTGGACAGAATGAGAAACCTGATGTCTTTTTTGATAATGAACACCTATTCCAGCAGTGACCCAAAATATCTGACTAACCTGAAAATAAGCAGAATATGTCTCCTTAAAAACTTGATCATCGACATGACGGGGTGACCCTCATCCCCACTCTGCCTACCTGTGTGTGTTCTCCGGTGTCTCTGCAGCTCGTCGCTCCTCGTGAACCTCTTGCCACAGAAGATCCAGTTACACACAAACGGCCTCTCGCCGGTGTGCCAGCGCAGGTGTGCCCTCAGGTGGGACGTCTTGCCGTACACCTTCCCGCAGCCCTCCATATGGCAGATGTGCTGCTTCTTCTTTGTGGGGTCGCCGCTGTTCCTGCAACACAGTTGGGAGTGAGCTGGAGGTGGACCCACGGATTATTCTAGCAGAGCTGAATACATTTGAGCGCTCTCTGAATATTCTCAGTGTATGTTTCGGGTGCCAGCCCCACATCACAATGTGAAGAGCTTGGTGGTGAGAGGTCGGATCTCTCACTTCAGGATACAAGCTGCACTGTGTCCTGACCATCTGTCTGACCAGTTGTCCCACCATGACATGGGGCTCAGCTGCAGTTTTGGAATAATCTCGATATTTCTGACTTGTGGATTTCTGGGATTTTTTTACTTTTTGCACGAGACTTACTGTATATTTAAAGAAAGTGTTTTCTATATAGACAAATGCAGTAACTCCCATACAGCTACATGTCTAACTCAGCTCTTCCTACTCCATCTCTGCAGGGGGCTCAGAGTTTCTACTCTTTTTGTACCTTCCCTCTCCATCTCTGCAGTTCGGACAGGAGCAGGCCACGCGGCGAAGTCTCTTGCTGGGCGGTCCCTCCTGGTCCGAAGAACTCTGTACGGAGCCCAGCTGGTCTGGACTCATGGATGAGCCTGACGCCACGTTGCCAACCGTGACGGTCACGGGAGACGACTGAACTTTGACCCCATCCTGACCCTGTGGCTGACCTGAAAGGTGATGAAAATGTGTAAACTTCTGAATCAAATATAAGCACACTGTCTGACAAACAGACAGACAAACTAAACTGTGTTGTCTTGAGTGCAGAGTTACAGTCTGCAAGACATCCTGCATAGATCAGCTCTGACTGTTAATGTATGGAGACTGGAGCAGGAAACTAATTACCAATGATGCTCGTTCTACACAGACACAGTTAACCCACAGTAATGGTTCAGTCACCACACGTTCTCTCAGCAGCCCTTAGTGTGCCCTTACCCTGTAGACCAGTAATGGTGAGGGGGACACCCTGCACCTGCACCCCAGCGCCCAGCCCTGCGATGCTGACCGTTTGTACCCCAGACCCCGGGTTGATCTGTGCTGCGCTCAGCGTCAGGGGAGCTCCACTCAGGGACACCAGCCCTCCGCTCCCCACTGTCGTCCCTCCGGCCACGGGGGCCAGTGTTAGCTGCTGTGGCATGGCGGCCCCGAGGCCACCCTGCAGGGAGACTCCACCAGGAAGCTGCAGTGTTTGCCAGGTGAGCTGCCCGGACGGAGACAGGGTGGGGGTGCGAATAAGGACCTGGGCTGGGTTCTGGAAGGCCTGGATGGGCTGCAGGGTTTGTCCCGGGGCCAGCTGGAGGGTCTGAATGTGCTGCTGCTGAGCCTGACCCTGACTCTGAGTCTGGGGCTGCAGCTGGATCTGCTGCACCAGCTGGTGCCCCACCTGGCCCACGATCACCTGCTGGATGGTCCCTGCTGTATCTGTCTGGTTCTGAAGCCCGTTGGCCTGGTTCTGGCTTTGAGAGTCCGCCTCGCTGCTCTGCACTTGTGTGTCAGCTTGTCCGGCCTCCGATCCAACAGAAACCATTTGTGTCCCGTCTGAGATGCCGTCACCTTCGGCCGTTGAGCCAGTCGATGCTGTAGCAGGAGCTGCTCCGGACACTGCTGTTGTCACCAGCTGGTTGCCATTGGCAACAGAGAACGTGCCATCGGCTGATTGGATGAGCTGCACAGCCCCGCCCCCTCCGACATTATTTATCACAGGCAGAGCCAGGGTCATGCCACCGAGGTTTATGGGTACAGTGGTCATAACAGGAGTCTGGGAGCCCTGCAGAGTCTGCAGCTGCAGTGGGAAAGACTGCGCGGGGCGGATCTGCAGCGGGACCGTCTGATTGGCTGTGCTTGTCAGGATGGTCTGCTGGTTGGCTGGCTGCAGGATGGCCTGGGTCTGGCTCGGACTCTGGGTCTGGATGAGCTGAACCTGCTCGGGTAGAGCCCCAATGGAGGCTGTATGAGCTGGGCTGATATGGATCTGCTGTCCATCTGCAGTCTGCAGGTGAGGGATGACCTGATACTGGACCCCGCCTCCGGCACTGGGTAGGTTCTGAACCTGGATGATCTGGAACTGCTGCTGTTGCTGACTGGCTGCAACACTGTTGGTCCCACCCACTGGTTTGACCTGGAAATGAGCAGTGATCCAGTTAGAGGACAAACGCTGGCAGACAAAATAAAAACAGAAGCTCTACCCGCCGTGTGCCGACCGCCTTTACCTTGCGTCCACCAGGTGAACTGTCATTAGCCAAGGTGGTGGCCACCGTCACGGCAACAGGCTGATTGGTGTTCTCCTTGGCCATCGTAGGAGCTGTTGTAATGATCTGCCAGCCGTTCCCCGTGAACTGAGCCGGGACCAGTTCCAGCTGCTGGGGCACCAGGGCCTGGCCTCCAGTGGTGTCCACCACTATCTGACCCTGGATCTGACCTCCCTGCAGCTGGATCTGACCAGCCTGGACCTGGATCTGCTGGGCTCCCGCCTGGGCCTGAGCCCCCTCCGCTCCCCCCTGCCCTCCGATCTTACTGCAGGTGGCCGCTAGCAGAGCCAACGGAGAGGGCTGAGAGGAATCCTGGAGGAGAGGGGGCGGAGGAGGGCCGGAAAGGAGGGGCAGAGAGAGAGACGGTTAAAGGCTGTGACGAGGGAGGGAGGAGAAGCCAGCCGACACACAGAGCTCATATACACTCAAAGTACAGCATGCAGGAGGGAAGTCAGGAGGGAAGAGATGGGCAGGCACTCAAAATACAAGAATACTCTGAAGAAAGAAGAGAGAGTAGAAGAGTGAGGCTGGTTCAGAGCTGAGAGGAAAGAGAGAGAGCTGTCAGTGGAAGTGGGCGGTATTACAGGAAGCGAGTGGGTGGGCGTGTGAGAACCACATTTCTCTTTTCTCAGAACACTGGTAGAAAATGCCGCCTTCTCTCTCTCTCTCCTCCCTTTCAAAGGAACTAGGTCGCAGGCAAATTTTTAATGCTACACACCTCAACAGAGCACAGAGCACAGAACACGGCCCGGCCCACAACACTGCTCCTTCCACAGGATCTGCACTGGAGAATAGTTGCCTGACTCAAATTAATCTCCAAGATGTACACAAGCTTTACACAGCAGCTAAAAATAGAGTTCCACACAGTCAGAGTCACATACCAACGCTGCAGCTCTTCACCATCAATCCAAATGCAGAATTAAATCATGCTGAGCCTGATTCAAACAGACAATTCAAAAGTACAGTGGCTGAAGTGTGACAGCCATATAAGCCTGTTCAGAGCTGTGGGCTGCTCTCAGCAGGCTGCACAGAAGCAGGAAGTGGAATTCACCAGAGAAACGCCCCCAGAGGTGTCTGTCAGGCGGGGAGGGAGGGGGGAGGGAGGGGGGAGGAAGAGGAACGCTTCTGGCCTCCAGGCAGCAAAAGTAATGAACTCCAATAAACTCTTACTTCTTCTCCTTATTGATGAATTGTTGTGTTTGCTTACCTGTGATCCAG